>NW_006775104.1:2614584-2617539 GCF_000442215.2 Lipotes vexillifer | reverse complement strand
AAGATGTTGGGGGTAGGAGTTTATTAATTAATTTATTTATTTTTGCTGTGTTGGGTCTTCATTTCTGTGCGAGGGCTTTCTCTAGTTGTGGCAAGCGGGGGCCTCTCTTCATCGCGGTGCACGGGCCTCTCACTATCGCGGCCTCTCTTGTTGAGGAGCACAGGCTCCAGACGCGCAGGCTCAGTAGTTGTGGCTCACGGGCCTAGTTGCTCCGCGGCATGTGGGATCCTCCCAGACCAGGGCTCGAACCCGTGTCCCCTGAATAAGCAGGCAGATTCTCAACCACTGCGCCACCAAGGAAGCCCTCTTGTCTATTTTATATAAGAGTAAAATTACTTTTTCTTTCTCAAAATCAATGCTATAGCTTGAGAGTAGAAATTCCGTACAAACTGATGTCAGTTGGAAATCTTAGAAAAATTACGGAGGCCTAATGCAACTAGCTAAAGGATAAAACCACCACCACTCCCACCATTGGCAGGCCAGATCTTGGGTTATCAGTGCCCTGGGGCTGCTGAGAATTCAACACTCCACCTCTACCCTCACATTTTAAAATTAAATCAAGTATTTTATTAAGCATATTTATATTTTAAAACAATCTCAAACTTACAGATAAGTTGCCCCAAAAAACTTTTTTCCTGGACATCTGAGAGTAAGTTATCTACAGTGATGTTCCATCACCAACAAATTTTGCATTTTGCACCTCCTACAAATAAGTACATTCTCCTGAAAAACTGAAATATAACCACTAAAATCAGGAAATTAATACTGAACCTGGAACCAAGCAAGACCCCGTGGGGCTCCTGGGCACCAAAGCCTTTCTGTGTCCCCTGTTTCTTGTTTGTAGGAAATAGGCTTCATTCAGCCTCCATGACCTTCCCTGAGTTCCAAAGGGCAGGTTCAAACAATTGCTAATCTGGGAAGGGAGGGGGATGTGAAGACAGGGAGGAGGAGTCAAGAAACAATAGTGCAGGGCTTCCCTGGTGGCGCACTGGTTAAGAATCCACCTGCCAATGCAAGGCACACAGGTTTGTGCCCTGGTCTGGGAAGATCCCACATGCCGCAGAGCAACTAAGGCCGTGCACCACAACTACTGAGCCTGTGCTCGAGAGCCCGCAAGCCACAACTACTGAAGCCCATGTGCCTAGAGCCCATGCTCTGCAACAAGAGAAGCCACTTCAAGGAGAAGCCCGTGCACTGCAACGAAGAGTAGCCCCAGCTCACCGCAACTAGAGAGAGCCTGTGCGCAACAACAAAGACCCAACGCAGCCAAAAATATTAATTAATTTTTTAAAAAGAAACGATAGTGCAGCCTTTGGGCAGGGTCCTGGTTCCTCCTCAAGGGATATACATAACAATATCTTTGAGCTCTTCTGCAGAACTAAAACCCACATCAGACTGAAGACGTTAACTACTTGGTGAAGCATTCTTCCTTCCAGAGAGAAGGTCACAGTTCAATACCACCTGATGCCAGATGATCTCTAGATTGAAGGAATGCAGGTCCTGCAGGCACCCTGATCCTTATCAGCAACCCCACCCCTTGACTATAAGACTCCTCACAAGCCCCCTGGGTTGGGCTGCACAGTTTTGAAGGCATTAGCCCACTGTGGGCCCCTTTGCCTGGCAAGGCAATAAAGCTATTCTGTTCTACTTCATCCAAAACTCTTTCTATGAGATTCAATTTGGTGCTGGTACATAGAGGCCGGGTTTCGGCATCAAAACATTTGTTAACATCTAATCTTCCAGACAACATTCAAATTTCCCCAGTCACACCAAAAATGTCCTTTATTGCAAAAAGATCCAGTCCAAAACTTTGTGTTCCATTTAATTGCCATTTTTCTCTTTCTTATTTAACACTTTTATTGAGATATAATTTATATACCATACAATTCACCCAAAGTATAAAATTCAGTGGTTTTTAGTATATTCAAAAATATGGGAAACCATTACCACAGCAAATTTTTGAACTTTTTTTTTTTAAGATTTTTGTTTTTGATGTGGACCATTTTTTAAAAGTCTTTATTGAATTTGTTACAATATTGCTTCTGTTTTGTGTTTTGTTTTTTTGGCCACAATGCATGTGGCATCTTAGCTACCTGACCAGAGATCGAACCCTCACCCCCTGCATTGGAAGGCGAAGTCTTAACCACTGGACCACCAAGGAAGTCCCACAAATTTTAGAACATTTTCATCACCTCAAGAAGAAACTCCATGAACTGTCAGCCCCCATCCTTCTCCACACCCCCACTCCTAAGCAAACACTAATTTACTTACTTTCTGTCTCTATGGATTTGCCTATTCTAGACATTTCATATATGTGGAATCATATTATATATGATCTTTTGTAATGGGCTTCTTTCCCTTAACAAATATTTTCAAGGTTCATCCATGTTGTTGCATGTACCAATATTTTTTATTCCATTTTATAGCCAAATAATACTCCATTTTATGGACATACTACATTTTGTTTATTCATTCATCAGTTGATGGATATTTGAGTTGCTTTCACCTTTTGACTATCATGAACAATGCTGCTATAAACAGTTGTGTATACGTTTTTGTGTATACAAATGTTTTCTTTTCTCTTGGGTACATACCTAAGAGTAAAATTGGTGGTTCATAAGGTAACTCCATGTTTAAATGTTCAAAGAACTTACAAACTGTTTTCCAAAGCATCTGCCTTATTTTACATTCCCACCAGCAGTATATGAGGGTTTGGATTTGTCCAACTTCCTCATTAACGCTTGTTATTACCTGACTTTTTGAGTCTAGCCATCCTAGTGAGTGTGAAGTGGTATCTTATCATGGTGTTTATTTGCATTTCCCTGATGACTAATGACGTCAAGCATATTTTCATGAGCTTATCATCCATTTGCAGACCTTCCTTGGAGAAATGTCTATTCAGATCCTTTGTCTATTTTTAAATTGGGTTGTCTTTTTTTTTTTTTTTTTTTTTTT
>NW_006775104.1:2587085-2614530 GCF_000442215.2 Lipotes vexillifer | reverse complement strand
TTTGCCGTACGCGGGCCTCTCACTGTTGTGGCCTCTCCCGTTGCGGAGCACAGGCTCCGGACGCGCAGGCTCAGCGGCCATGGCTCACGGGCCCAGCCGCTCCGCAGCACGCACCGGGGCACGAACCCATGTCCCCTGCATGGGCAGGAGGACTCCCAACCACTGCGCCACCAGGGAAGCCCGGGTTAGTTGTCTTTTCATTATTGAGTTGTAGTTTTTGCATATTCTGGATACAGGTAACTTATCAGATATATGATTTGCAAATATTTTCTCCCATTTTGTGGTTGTCTTTGCACTTCTTGAGAGTGTTCTTTTTTTAAAATTAATTAATTAATTAATTTTTGGCTGCATTGGGTTTTTGTTGCTGCGCGCCGGCTTTCTCTAGTTGCCGCGAGCAGAGGCTACTCTTCGTTGCAGTGCACGGGCTTCTCATTGCAGTGGCTTCTCTTTGTTGTGGAGCACGGGCTCTAGGCACATGGGCTTCAGTAGTTATGGCACACGGGCTTAGTTGCTCCACGGCATGTGGGATCTTCCCGGACCAGGGCTCTAACCAGGGCCCCTGCATTGGCAAGCGGATTTTTAACCACTGCGTCACCAGAGAAGTCCCCAACAGTGTTCTTTAAAACACAAAAGATTTTAATTTTAATGAAATCCAAATTATCTGTTTTTTCTTTTGTTGCTCTTGCATTTGGTGTCAGACCTAAGCATTCTTTGCCAAACTCAAGCTCATGATAATTTACTCCTGTTTTCTTCTAAGAGTTGTGTTGGTTTAGCTTTTACATTTAGGTTTTTGATAACTTTTGAGTTAATTCTATAAGTAGTATGAGGTAAGGATCCAATTTCATTCTTTTGAATGTGCCTATCTAGTTGTTCCAGCACGATTTGTTGAAAAGACTATTCTTTCCCACATTGGTCTTGGCACGCTTGTTGAAAATCAGTTGATCATAGGCACATGAGCTCATTTCTGGACTCTCAATTCCATTCCTTTAATTTACATGTCTATCTCATGCCAGTACCACACTTTCTTGATTACTGTTGCTTTGTAGTAAGTTTTGAAATCAACAAGTGGTGAGTCCTCCAACTTTGTCCTTTTTCAAGAATGTTTTGGTTCTCCTGGATCTTTTAAATTTTTGTATGAGTTATAGAATCTGCTTATAAATTTCTACAAATAAATTTCTACAATTTTAGCTACAAATTTCAGCTAGGATTCTGATAGGAATTGTGTTGAATCTATAGATCAATTTGGGGAGTAGTGCCATCTAAACAATATTAAACCTACCAATCCATAAACAAGGATGTTTTCCCAATTATTTACACCTTCTTTAATTTCTTTTGAGAATGTTTTATAGCTTTCAGAGTATATATTTTGCACTTCTTTTGTTAAATTTATTCTATAGATATTCTTGTAAATGAAATTGTTTTCTTACTTTCATTTTTGTTAATTGTATGTATATTAAAAAATGCAATTGATTTTTGTATATTGGTCTTGAATTCTTCAAACTTGCTGAACTTGTTTATTGGTAGATTCCTTAGAATTTTCATATACTACAAATCAGCTCATTTACAAAGAGATAGTTTTACTTCTTCCTTTCCAAACTGGATACCTTTTATTTTAATTAAATACCTAATTGCACTTGCTAGAACCTCCAGTACAAAGTTGAGTAGAAGTGGTGAGAGTAGATAGACTTGTCTTGTTCCTGACCTTAGGGGGAAAGCATTCAGTCTTTCACCACTAAGTATGAAGATATCTGTGGGGGTTTTGTAGATGCCCTTTATCAAGCTGAGGAAATTCTGTAATATGTTGTGTTTTTTATCATGAAAGGACATTGGATTTTGTCAAATGCCTTTTTTCCTGCATCCATTGAGATGATCATGTGGTTTTGTTTTTTTATTTTATTGATACAGTGTATTACATTAATTGATTTAGGAATGTTAAGTCAGCTTTGCATTCCTAAAATGAATCTCATGTGGTCATGGAGTATAATTCTTTTTTATGTGCTACATTTGGTTTGCTAGTATTTTGTTGAGGGTTTTTGCATCCATATTCTTAAAAGATATTGGTCAGTAGTTTTCTTCTGATGCCTTTGGTTTAGTATCTAGATAATACTGGCCTCATATAGAATGAATTGAGAAGTGTTCCTCCCTCTTCTATTTTACGTAAGAGTTTGTGTAGGGTTGCTATCAGTTCTTCTTTAAATGTTTGGTAGAATTCAGCAGTGAAGCCATCTGGGCCTGGGCTTTTCTTTGTGGGAAGTTTTTGACTACTAATTTAATCTCTCCATTTGTTATAGGTCTATTTAGATTGACTATTTCTTCTTAAGTTGGTTTTAGTAGTGTGTCTTTCTAGATATTTTTCCATTTCATCTGTATATTCTATTTTATTGGCATATAATTGTTCACAGTAATCCTTCCTTGGCCTTCCTTGGATTTTGGACTGAATTGTTTAGGAAGGAGAGGGAAAGAAGAGGGAGAGGTGGGAAGGGAGAAAGGAGGGAAAGGAGGATGGGGAAAGAGAAGAGGAAATTTGTTTTAAAGATGCCCTAAAGAATGTCTCCCTCTGTGTTCTGCACTCTGCTCACTACCCTGCTAGTGCCACTTGCCAATCCGCCACCCCCAAATAATAATATAACATACATTAAGTGCTTATTATGTGTCAGGTAGAGTTCTAAAGACTTTACACATATAACTCATTTATTCCTCATAACAACCTCATGAGGTAACTATTATTATAATCTCCTCTTTACAAAAGACAGCTGTAGAGAGGTTAAGTTACTTGCCCAAGGCCTCATGGCTAGTTAGTAAAGTAAGGATATGATCCCAGGCTGTTTGCCTCCAGGACAAATGCTCTTGATCCATACACTTCACAAACACAAGCTCAGAATTCATTTACTCAGCTATTCTGACCCCTGAAGGAGGTAAGTGAGAGCCTGAAATAGTGATTTTTTTTTTTTTTTGTAACCACTGACAACTCTAAATGCTTCTTAATAAGGAAACTGTTCTATTCATGTGCCTTCAGCTCTTAGCACATAGAGATTTAGTTCAATAAATGATCTAAAAGATCTCCACTGGCTGGCTAGTATTAATGCCATAGGGCTTTTAGGTAACAGGGACTACCACATGATAGCCCTGGCCTAATAAGAATCTTTTTCTGAACAATGCAAACACGGACACAAATATCTATAGCTGTATACACAGAGGAGCTAGACAAAGATATATGAAACTCCATAATCAGATTGATTAGATTTATTTTTACTTTATCCTGATTTTGATATAGAAAGTCTGACTATACCACATGTTTAAGAATTAGTCTAATGAGGGGACTTCCCTGGTGGCGCAGTGGTTAAGAATCTGCCTGCCAATGCAGGGGACATGGGTTCGAGCCCTGGTCCGGGAAGATCCCACATGCCGCAGAGCAACTAAGCTCATGTGCCACAACTACTGAGCCTGCGCTCTAGAGCCCACGAGCCACAAATTACTGAGCCCACATGCCACAACTACTGAAGCTCACATGCCTAGAGCCCATGCCCCACAACGAGAAGCCACTGCAATGAGAAGCCCGCGCACCACAACGAAGAGTAGCCCCCGCTCGCCGCAACTAGAGAAAGCCTGAGTGCAGCAACGAAGACCCAACGCAGCCATAAATAAATAAATAAATTTATAAAAAAAAAAGAATTAGTCTAATGAGGAACACACAGAACCTACGCAAAGACAATTACAGCACCTCACTGTCAGAAATTAAAAACTTGAATAAATGGATAAACATATCCTGTTGCTGGTTAGGTAGACTTCATGTTAAATAAAACATAATAATAAATAGGAATAAATAGGAAAGAAGATCAAGTAATATGTGTAGTGATCCTCAATCTTGCCTACATATTAGAACCACTTAATTTATAAATTAAAAAAAACAAAAACCTAGATTGGGGCCCCACTACAGACCAATTAAATAAAAATCTCTGGGAAACAGTCCAGGTGATTCTAATGTTAGCTAGGGTTGAATAACTCTATGATATAAAGGAAAAGAGAAAATGGTTTAATGGAAATACTTGCCCTAATGGAATTGAAAATATATTTCAAAGTTTAAAATATTTCATTTTTCTGATAGTAGGTTAAAAACAGAATAGACAATGGGAACAGAAAAAAAAAAATGTAAGAAAGTGTGACCCAAATCTGTTTAAACCAGGTAAAATAAAAATAGTACGAAAATAATTTTTTATTTACTAAGTTTTGTTGAAAAATACATTTGGGGGGAGATAATCATTTGGATCCATATTTTGTATATATTATAATAGTTTGCAAATTGGTTTAAATTTGAAAACTGGAATATTTTAAAAACAGTTTTAAGATAGATGATTTTTTTAAAAGGGAGTGGCTTACTTAAAGGATAAGGAAGTGGTATGTGAAAAAGTAGATGTATCCCCCCCAAATTGTTGGGATTCCCAGAGTAACAAAAAAGAAAATAGACCTACAACTGGATAAACTGTTGATGGAAAGGGTGTTCAAAAGTTGGTTGGCCATTTAGGATTTATCCAAATAAAGGAGCAGGATTTTCCCCAAAAGATCTGTCTTCTCTTAGCAAAACCACTGCAATCAAAGGAAAAAATTACATTTCTGAAACATTTCCCCCACCGAATTTGAAGTGGAATCTGGGAGCAAGAATCTGTTCTCTCCTGCAAAAGTTATTTTCCCTAACCCCAAAGGAAAGGCTGACAGAATGCACTCTTGCCTTGCAAAGCTGAGGGACTCAACCCCAGATATCTGTCAGGCACTTCCAGAATTCTCTGCCAAAGACCATGGTTAAATGACTGAGCATTGGGTCAACTGAAGATTCAGAGGGCATGATTCTGCCCAGGGTTGTAGGCAATGCCTACTCTGTTCTTTCTTGGGAAACAGGTTTTTTCCACTTACCTAAGGGAGTGAATTGATCAATTTCTGGCGTGTTTCTCACTTAGAAGGCCAAAACTCATCCTGGATGCTGGTCTGACTCTTCCCTTGCTGGAATTGAAGTTCAGACACCATGGGGAGTTTCTTCCAAGGTATCCAAACACATCCATTGTGCTCTAAATGACAATATGAGAAAGTATTGGAGGAAGAAAAAGTGTCCTAATGTCAGTGGATTTTTTTTTAATTTATTAAATTTATTTATTTTTGGCTGCATTGAGTCTTTGTTGCTGCACGCGGGCTTTCTCTGGTTGCCGCAAGCGGGGGCTACTCGTCGCGGTGTGTGGGCTTCTCATTGCAGTGGCTTCTCTTGTTGCAGAGCACAGTCTCTAGGCATGCAGACTTCAGTAGTTGTGGCTCGCGGGGCTCTAGAGCACAGGCTCAGTAGCTGTGGCACACGGGCTTAGTTGCTCCACAGCATGTGGGATCTTCCTGGACCAGGGCTCGAACCCGTGTACCCTGCATTGGCAGGTGGATTCTTAACCACTGCGCCACCAGGGAAGCCCCGTCAATGGATTATTTAAACAGGGAGATACTGCTTGGCCGCCTGAGTCACTGGGAATGTTCTTGATAGGCTCCTTCTGTTCAAGAGAACTTTGTTTTATGTAATGCAGGGATTTATCATAAAGATATATCTGCTGAGGAATCTGAATTCCAAACAACTAGGTCTCATGGAAAAGAGGGACCCACACAGAACTGGATCTCGCAGCCAGAACCAGGATCCAAGGCAGCTCTAAGAAACCAAGGAGCTGTGATGGTAGGTTTTTGCTCTAGGGGCCCGTCATTAATGGGTCTCAGCTATTCCCCCAAGAAGCTGTCTGCATCTCTCTCTCTGTCCACCTTTATGCCAGCTCCTACTGGCATTCTCTTTACTATTCTATATACCTTTCTCTGCCTCATGGCGTGCATCCTCACAGCTCCTGCTTTCTCAGAACACTGGACTCACTGTCTTGGTCCCTGTTGCACCTCATCATCACTCTTCTTCAAGCTTCACCTCCCACTGCTAAGTACATCATTTTCTCAGTATTTCTCAGTTCAAAGCCTTGAAGAATTTGATTGTCCTGATCACCTGTTTGCTCCAGGACTTGTCACAGAACACTGGCTAACTTAAGGTTTGGCAGTTCTTGGGTCAGTCGCCCAGTCCTGGTCCAATCAACATAGTATAAAATGGGCTACCAAGGAGTGCTCTCTAAGTAGGAGCTGTGAACCAGAGAGTATTCCCTAGAAAGGGGTCTTGTATGGTATCACATGACAAGTATATAAACGGGTAGATGGATGGATGGACAGACGGACAGGAACAATTTGTCCTCAGAGAAGTAAGGCATGATTGATTAGGGAGAGAGAAACTGAATGTGGGTTGAGCAGCTGAGCAAAGAGAGAATTGCATTTGCACATTGATATGTTTGAATGAGATCTGTCTCCAGCCCTTAGGAACCAAGTAATGCACTGATCCTGGGTGGACTGGCTATTAATGCCAAGTCTCCCTTCTTAGGGAAATGAGACAGATTTCCCCCCAGCTGCTTCACACACTTCTGGCTGTTCCTTCATGTAGGGCCTGGACTTCACCAGCCTTTCCCTATTTATTAGTTTCTCCCAAAGTTCATTCCCCTCCCTCCCCACCTTCCCCGTCCTACCTCCCCGCCCACCACCATGCAGCTTTCAGGATTTTAGCTCCCTGAACTGGGATAGAACCCCGGCCTGCAGCAGTGAAAGCACAGAGTCTTAACCGCTGGACCACCCAGGAATTCCCCCAAAGTTCATCCTCTAAATGGGGCAATCATGTAAAGTGTTACCGAACGCTCTGTACACAGGTCGAATCTTGGAAACAAAGAGTTTTGGGTGAAGTAGAAAAGGATTGCTTTGCCAGGCAAAGAAAGACACACCGGGCTTCTGCCTCAAAAAACTGTATCTCCTGGGCTTCCCTGGTGGTGCAGTGGCTGAGAGTCCGCCTGCCGACGCAGGGGACGCGGATTCGTGCCCCGGTCCGGGAGGATCCCACATGCCGCGGAGCGGCTGGGCCTGTGAGTCATGGCTGCTGAGCCTGCGCGTCCGGAGCCTGTGCTCCGCAACAGGAGAGGCCACAACAGTGAGAGGCCCGCGTACCGCAAAACAAAACAAAACAAAACAAAAACAAAAACAAAAACAAAAAAACTATCTCCTAACCGGGGAGGATTTGGTGAGGGGTTTTATAGCAGTGGTTCACAGGTGGGGTCTCTGACAAGATCAGGGTGTGTGCAGGGCCTGACCTACCTTAATCTCATCTCAGGTGGTGGGTCTCCTAATCTTGATGAGCTTCTCTAGTGCCTTTAATCTTGTCTCAGGTGGTTTCTCGGCTACTCCTCCCTTGATTAGCAACTGTTCCACCCTTTGGAACTCAGGGTAGGTTATGGAGGCTGTAGTCTTGCCTACAAGGAATGGGGGGAAAAAGGGCCCCCATGCCCGGGAGCCCCACAGGGCCCCGCTTGGTTTCAGAAGTATTTAAAATGTGCCTAATTTGTAGTACACACAGAGCAAATGAGTTATTATTAGTAGCATACTTTTCATTCATGGAACAAATATTTGGACAGTAGGCTGCCTTTGGCTAAATATAACAGAATCCTAAATATAGAAGCTTAACCAAATAGGTTAACCACTCCTGTTACATCCCTCGAATGAACAGATAAAAAATCCCTGCCCTCATATTATAACAAATTTGGAGACACAGATAGCCCGGCTGGAATTGGCAACCCACAATGCCATCAAGGATCCAGTCTCCTTCTATGTTTCTGTTCAGCCATCCTTAACATGTGGTTTTCATCTTTGTGTTTGTTATCACATGGGCAAATAGTCCTCATCCTTGGCACTCTAACCACACTCTGGTAGAAAGGAGGAGGAAGGGATAATGCTTTTATTAGGAAAGTAAGTTTCTCATAATGTCCCAGCAGTCTTCTGCTTATGTCTCATTGGCTTAAGTTGTCTCACTCTTAACTGGGGCTGCCAGAGAAGCTGGGCACACTGCTACTCTAGACAAAATCAGGAAGGGGAAAATGGATATAGGGTAAAAAACTAGCAGTTGCTCAGGTTCATCCATCCAGGCACCAAGAACCTTGAAAGCTGGTGGGGGAGAGGTAAACCAGTAATTGAACAGTGTGATAAAGATCACAATAGGGGCTTCTGGAGCCTGTGCTCCGCAAGAGAGGCCGCGACAGTGAGAGGCTCGCGCACCGCGATGAAGAGCGGCCCCCGCTGGCCGCAACTAGAGAAAGCCCTGGCACAGAAATGAAGACCCAACACAGTCAAAATTAATTAATTAATATTTTTTAAAAAAGATCACAATAGAGGTGTTTATCATGGGAGCACATAAAAGAGACACCTAATTTGTATTTCAAAGATCAGGAAAGGCTTGCTGAAGGAAGTGATAACTGATACAAGTAGGAGCTGGCCAGAGAAGAGAGTGTGTTCAGAAGTTCAGAACTGAGACCGGGTCTTTTCTGGGAACAGAAAGTAGCTCCCTATTGGGCAAAATAGTGTGTTCTAGAGAGGGGTGATGTTGGAGGTAAGCAAGAGCACAAAGGACTTCACAAACTGTTTTGAAGAATTGGCACTTATCTTCAAGGTACTGAGAAGCCAGTGAGGAATTTCAAGCAGGAGACAGATTTTCTTGCTAGTTTTAAAAACTGGAATAGAAAAATCATTGTCTATAGCAATTATTTTTAAATGCCAGTGGATCTGCTGTCCCTTTTTAATGCAGCCAGGAGATGCACAAATTCACTTGGCCAAGCCCTCTCCCCTTTTACAGGGGTGCCCTCAGCTGGCCACTGCATTCAGAAGCTGAGAGCTATCTTTGTTTAAAGTTACTAACATTTTGGCCTTCCTCCCTAACATAATGCTGTGGGTAAATTAGGCTTTTTCTGGAAATGCTGTTCCTATCAGAAGTGATCACTTTTTTTTAAAAAACATTGGAGTTTTTTTAATATATTAATTTACTATTTATTTATTTTTGGTTGCATTGGGTCTTTGCTGCTGCACGCGGGCTTTCTCTAGTTGTGGCGAGTGGGGGCTACTCTTCGTGTGGTGCGTGGGCTTCTCATTGTGGTGGCTTCTCTTGTGGAGCACGGGCTCTAGGCGCGTGGGCTTCAGTAGTTGTGGCTCACAGGCTCTAGAGCGCAGGCTCAGTAGTTGTGGTGCACGGGCTTAGTTGCTCCACAGCATGTGGGATCTTCCCGGATCAGGGCTTGAACCCGTGTCCCCTGCATTGGCAGGTGGATTCTTAACCACTGTGCCACCGAGCAAGTCCCAGAAGTGATCACTTTTTGACTATTTTCTTTACTCTGCAGTGTTCATGCTCAACTATTTTTTTTTTAAAGACACAATTAAGGCTTACCTAAAAGGCATAGACAGCTATAGACAGAAATCATGAGTACCCTAAGTGATCTCTGATGTATTTGATTAGATCATCCATCTCTAGGCGGAATATTTTTTTCTTGATTTGAAATGAGACCACACGTTTGACTCATCTCCCAGCTTCCAAGTTATTCCTGGACGGTCAAATAGGTGGTGTGGCACAGAAGCACAGTCCACTGCAGTAGCACTGGGTACATTATTGCTGTTTCCCAAACTGGTATCTTTGGAGTACAACCTGAAAGAGACTGACTGAACAGTCATTTGAAACCCACTCTTTACTCCCCATTCCTGGTTCCTTGCTATGGGGGCTGCGGGGTTAGGGGGAGAGCGGGGGCGGAATGGAACTTTTAACACTTCTTAGCATGCTATATAATTACTTTCTATTGTTTGTCTCCCCTCACTACATGTAAGCTTTTTCAGAGCAGGTATTTTTTTTCTGTTTTGTTCACTGATGTGTTAGCAGTGGCTAATATTGCCTAGAATTTGGATTTGGAAGGTACTCAAATACAGGGTTGGCCAAAAATTTTGTTTGGGTTTTCCCATAACATCTTACAGAAAACCCAAATAAACTTTTTGGCCAACCCAATACTTGTTAAAAGAATTTGCAAATGGATTATCATCAGTGTTTCCTCTATGGTTATCTTCTGTTCTGCTGAGGAAGGGCCAGACTCATCTCAACTTTTGCACCTTCTGTTTCTTCTCTTTTTGGCTAAATCCTACCTATCCTTCAAGCAGCAAAATCAACAAATTGTTTTAAGGCAGCGATTACATGCAAGACACTGTTTCAACAGGCAAATCAACTTTCAAAAGCGATGCACCATCCCTTTCTTAAAAGTTGGAGGCTTAGGGCTTCCCTGGTGGCGCAGTGGTTGAGAGTCCGCCTGCAGATGCAGGGGACACGGGTTCATTCCCCCGTCTGGGAGGATCCCACATGCCGCGGAGCGGCTGGGCCCGTGAGCCATGGCCGCTGAGCCTGAGCGTCCGGAGCCTGTGCGCCACAACAGTGAGAGGCCCGCGTAACGCAAAAAAAAAAAAAAAAAGTTGAAGGCTTAAAATGCCATTCATCACAACTAAACATACTAGTATTCATTTATACTAAAAGTCACTCCATACTATCATAATTGCACATTTTCATAATATGGTACATTGGAATGAGTCAAGCATCCTGCTAAAATTGGATTGCCTAGATAGTACTTTAGCGGACGTGAAATTCTGGAAAGGCTCTTATGAATCCTTTCCAAGGATTCTGTTTCTGAATTCCCTGTTGAGCATCTTTGTTGAGTTTTATTTTTACCCTCACATGTATCCTTTCAATTCACTCAACCATCCAAAAATTATTAAACATCAACTTTCTGTCATGCACCATTCATTAATAGGTAAGTCCTACAGAAAATCTTTTTCATTGCTGGCACTAGGAAATTTTTTTGTTGAAAAGACTACATTATAATCTTAAAAAAAGTAGGTCTTGTTCATCAATATCCCCAACAACTACAACAGTATCTGAGCCACAGTAGATGCTCAAAAGCTTTTTTTGAAAGAATGGTGAGCACTTTATACATTTATTGCTCACTTCCAAGTGCACAATCTGATGAGAGTCAACATACTGAACACACAAGCCTATCCACAACCCTACTGGGTCAATCCAACTGTGCCAGAGCCAGTAGGCTTCTGTTTAAATCGTGGTAAGCAGAGTCCTAGAATGACTCTCCAAAATGTCCCACTCTAATCCCTCAGACTGTGAATATGAGACATTACATCTGTGATGTCACATTACCCAGCAAAAGGGATTTGCAGGTATGTAAAGTTGTAATCAGTTGACTCTTGAGGTAATAAAAAGGAAGATTATGGTAAAACTAATATAAACACACAAACCCTTTAAAAGCAGTCTGTCTATAGCAGAAAAGGAAGTCAGATTCCAAGAATGAGGATTCAATGCACTGTTGCTAACTTGAAAAGGGAGGGGACCATGGTGTCAAGAAATATGGGTGGCTTTCAGGAGCTTAGGTCCATGACAGGCAGCAAGGAAACAGGGACTTCAGTCTTAAAACCGAAAGGACCTGAATTCTGCCATCTGAATGAGCCTGGAAGCAGATTCTTCCCCTGGAGACTCCAGACAAGAGCCCAGTCTGGGCCACAACTTGATTTCAGCCTGTGAGACCCCAGGCAGAGAACTCAGTCAAGGCTTCCTAGCCTTCTGACCTACAGAACTCTAAAATAATAAACAGGGGTGATTTTAAGCTGCTAAACTTGTTAAGCAGCAACAGAAAACGAATACAATCATCCTGTACTAGAATCCCATTATGCAAGCCCTCCTCTACTTTTCCATTTTCTGAATTTGTTTTACTTTGCTTTCCTTTTCATGGTCCACGGAAACATTATCCAGGAAAATATTTCCACCCAACATTAGTTTTTGCATATGAAAACGAGATAAGTTAAGGTACTAATAGAATTTCTTTGGACAGTATCCAGCCTGTATTACTGCCCTTTAACTTAAGAGCAATAAACCTAAAGAGATAAAACTATCAATGACCAAAAAGGTCTATGTTCATGCCAATAAATTTGTAAAATTCAAAAAGGTACAATATAAATCAAATCAGATACTGAAATTGTATTTAAATTCTCTTACAAGAACGTACTGCCTCAACTTGGAAAACAATCAAATAATTATGTACACTGAGTCAGAAAAATTTTAATAGTATTTTAATAGTTACAAAATATTTTTTTTTTTTTTTTTTTTTTTTTTTTTTTACAGAATCAGTATAAAATAGTAGTGGATTTCTCCATAATTATCAGAATTATTTATACTTGAGGTCTTGGGTAAGTGGGGCTGAAATCAACAAAAGGTCTTGGACTGTTGGCTCAGAAATCTTCCTGGGAAGCCCACCATGTTGATGTCTGTCATGCTTAACTCTTATGAGATGACCCGGTCCTTTTTTAAAAAAAGTATCTTTTTATTCATTCTTTGGAGGCTTGAAGTGAATTCGGCAGCGTTCATTAAACACCTAAGATATGTGAACAGAAACAAAGGTCACTGAGTCATCCTGTATAAATCAGACCTGGAATTCAATTAAATTTGGCATGGGTCAGGTGGATATAACCTTTTTTGTCCCAGGTCAACAGGTTTAGGAAACAGAGGTGTTTCCTCACTGGTTCAAACTGACTTACTAGGTGCTAAGAGCTAAGAAGGCCTTGATATTCATTTATACGATAATTTTAATATTTTAATAAAATTTAAATTATTCAAGGAAAAAATCATCACAAGTTAGCTTATTTGGTAAACTAACAAATATGCTAGTTCCATACTCTGGACATATTTTGGACAGTTAGACAAAAATACCTAAATTAACTTTAAGATAAACCTTTTAGAAATCCTTTTATAATGTAGATTTTATTTAGATATCTGTCATACTTTTCTAAATGAGTGCCAGATCCTTCTCACATGGAGATATATTTGAAGGGAGTCTGGTCTTTTGCTAAACTGTATAAATTTATATAATGTTTTGTTCTATTTATCTTGCTTCCTAAAAACTAAACAAATAACATATCATAATGTTAAAAGAACATTCTATTATTACGTGTCATGTGGGACTATGTCAAATAACAATTTTGGTACATCCATTCAATGGGATATAAGCAAGCATAAAAAATAAGGAAGTTCTTTATGTTCTGATTTGAAAAGATCTCCAAGATATATTAAGGGAAAAAACAAAGTATAGACAACATACTTCCATTTGTCTGATAAAGGGGGAAATGTGTGTGCTTTCAAGGAGCAAACACCTTATCACGTAGGTGGAAAGGGCAGCAATAAGAAATCTTGGCAAAGAGGATAGGATAAAGAAATGTGATAAAGCAAAGGAAATCGATTTGTATTTTGCAGTTTATTCATGGCTCTGCAAGTTGGTACACTCCAGTTTTTTTTTTTTTTGTGGTATGCGGGCCTCTCACTGCTGTGGCCTCTCCCGTTGTGGAGCACAGGCTCTGAACGCGCAGGCTCAGAGGCCATGGCTCACGGGCCCAGCCGCTCCACGGCATGTGGGATCTTCCCGGACCCGGGCACGAACCCGCATCCCCTGCATCTGCAGGCGGACTCTCAACCACTGCGCCACCAGGGAAGTCCAGTACACTCCAGTTTTTGGTTCAGTTAACCTCTCTCTGGATCCAGCCCCATTCTACTGGTTAAGTTCAAAGGGTAAAACAATTTTCAGTTCATTCTTTCAGATTTAATAGATTTTGCCCTATGGAAATCTTTGAAGTTTTGGAGAGGACATGCAGACATACTTTTTCAGAAAACTAAAGTAGGAATTTTGTAATTTTTTAAAAGTTTTATTGGACTATAGTTGCTTTACAAAGTTGTGTTAATTTCTACTGTACAGCAAAGTGAATCAGCCATACATATACATACATCCCCTCTTTTTTGGATTTCCTTCCTATTTAGTTCACCACAGAGCACTGAATGGAGTTCCCTGTGCTATACAGTATGTTCTCACTGGTTATCTATTTTATACATAGTATCAATAGTGTAGAATTTTGTGATTTTTAACTACATGTAAAGTCCTGGGATCCTGGTCCCCCAGTCTAATTCCTAATTAGAACCACAGAGCACTGAATGGAGTTCCCTGTGCTATACAGTATGTTCTCATTAGTTATCTATTTTATACATAGTATCAATAGTGTAGAATTTTGTGATTTTTAACTACATGTAAAGTCCTGGGATCCTGGTCCCCCAGTCTAATTCCTAATTAGAACCACGTAGGTGGTAATAAGGAGCATGTGAATCTAGGAGCCATAAAAAGCCCTATTATAAAATACCAGTAAAACTGCATACCAACAAAGTTTCACGATCAGATATGTTAGAAAACAAACAACTGTGAAGGATAATGATATGAAAATTTATGGAAAGTAAGTGAGCTCAGAAAAGCTAACTTGAACAAATAACCTGGTTGAAGGTTCTAAGTTAACAACTAATAACTCTAAATATCAAATAGCCCATAATTAGTATTAGGAAACATACAGAATGCCTCCAATTCTGTTCCCATGACGATCGTGCAATTCTACCATGACTGTAAAGCTACTTTTTGTAAGATGGCTCTAACTTGGATTCTAACCACAACCTGCACACCCCCCCCCAAAAAAGTTAAAGCCTTCAATTGCTTGTAAATGAAAGATCTTTATTATTCTTAAGTGCCCAAGGCACTCTTTGCCTCCCCCGTCCCTTGGTTTCCCTTTGCTAGTTCTGCTTCCCCCCCTAGTTCTCTCCAAGAACCAACATTATTTTATACCTTCCAGCTCCTGTCATTTACCACTTCTTCAACATTCAGTTCTGACTGCATCCATTTCAACTGCAAGAAAGGAAAACAAAAATGAAGTTACGAAAATTTAAATTAAAGAACTAAAACCAAACTCTGTGTTTTCCTAACAAAACCAGCTGCTGCTCCTGCATTCCTTATTAATGGTAATACTTAGGCCAGATTTCAAAACCTTCTTTGACATAGCTGTTCTCCTCATATTTAATCAGTTGCTAAATCTTATAAAGCTGTAGTTCTCAAGCTTTGCTGCATATTATAATCACCTTGAGAGCTTTTAAAAAAAAAATCTCAAATGTCCAGGTACTTCACAGAAGGAAAACAAATGGCCAATAAACCTATTTTTAAAATGTACAATTTTATTCATGTATAAAGAAATGTAAATTAAGCCATAATATGACAAAAACATTTTTAATACAAGAAATCTGATGTCTGATAAAACCTAGTATTAGTGAGGGTACGGAGAAAGATACACTCACATATATTTTTAGTAGGAGTACAAATTGTTGCAACTTCTATGGAGAGCAATTTGGTAAGACTTACCAAATATGTAAATTCACACGTCCTTTAACTCAATAACTCCAGTTCTAGTTATTGATCCTACCATATAGATTTGCAAAGATAGCACAGACGAACAAAAAAAAGGACAAGGAGGTGGCAACCTGATTTGAATAAAAGAAAAGAGAAACAGGAAGAAAAACAGAAGAAGAATATATAAGGCTCAAGTAATTGAGAAAGGGATGAGTTTTCCATACCTTAATCATACAGCCAGAGGTGTGAGGCTAAAAATGCTAGTCTTTCTAACTTTCTTTTTAACTGCCAACCTAATTACTCCATCAAAAAAGTAGCCAATTCTATTGCCAGGTCCAGATGGCAGGACCTATCATACTCCTAGTCGCCTCTGGTCAGAGAGACCTGAAAGGAAAGAAGCTAACCAATTCCAGGAGGAGAACCTGAAAATATTCAGGAAAATTGGGAGAAAAAAAGCAGTACAGGTTGAGGCAGCCAAGAGGTTAAAAGCAGGATGATTTCTTCAGGCCAAAGTCAAGACCCAGGCCAGGAGATTTGGGAACAAAATGCCAGAGGGATTCTGGGCAACCATGAGTTAGGCACCCAGACCAAAGAACCTAACCATAAATTAGGAGTACAGCTCAGGCAGGAGGTTTGAGAAATATGCATGTAACACTAATAAGACTGGATGTGGTACTGATCCAACGCTCCTTGTAAATTCCCTTCGTAGACTCAAAACTGCTGTCAGAGTATGGGCCAGTATATAGGATTGAAACCATGAACAAGGGGAAGGACTGCATTTCTGATGTGCTGTGGAGTAGTAACAAGCCTGAGGAAGCCCACCTGCTTACATCACAGCAACCTCGGTTTCAGATTTTAATCAGTTATATCGACCCAGAAATCATTAAAGCTTCACTGCTCTGTCAGAGCCTGGACTGTCCGCCAAAGAAGTAACAACTTTAAAGAACAGTCTTACAACAGGCCACTAAGACAGTATTCATAATTGCTCTCAAATATTTAAAGGGATGTTGTGTAGAAATGGGTTTAGATTTATCCAGAGGGAAGATTAAGGAACAGTAATTACATGTTACAAGGAGACAGATTTTCACACTAAGAAAATCTCTGAACAATTACAACTGTCCAAAAAGAGAATGCACTGCCACATAAGACTGTATATCCCCCCAACCCCCTTAATACTGGTTAAACAAAAGGTGGAAACCACTGGTTGGGGGGATATGGTAAAGAGGATTAATATAACAAATATGGAGTCCCAGCGACTCAAAAAGGAAAGAAACTGCTACTTCATTATCAGTCAATATGCAAGCTCTTACATATATTATACAATTTAATCCTCACCAAAACAAGAAAATATAAGAAGTTACTATGTATCAATTCCATTTTACAAACTGAAAATCAGAAGTTTCAGAACAACTAATTTACAAGGTTACAAAACCTCCAAGTGGTAGATGGGATTATTTCTTTAGAGCTGTCTGCCTTTACAATCCATATTTTTTCTATTCTTGAACACCGCAGATATTACAGCCAGCTTCTAATGCAATTTCAGTGCCAACAACAAAATGCTACCTTTGAGATGGTTGTTTCGGTTTTTTTTTTTAGATAAATTTATTTATTTTATTTATTTATTTTTGGCTGCGTTGGGTCTTCACTGGCATGGGCTTAGTTGCTCCGCGGCATGTGGGACCTTCCCGGACCCGGGCTCGAACCCGTGTTCCCTGCATTGGCAGGCGGATTCTTAACCCCTGCACCACCAGGGAAGTCCCGAGGTGGTTGTTTTGAAGGCTCTGGGTCTTAAACAGGCAAACTTTGTCTCAAAGGCTACTAAGAGGTGACAGCAGGTATATAGTTCCAGCAAGGAATGTGCTTTTTCTGAGGTAAGGATTCAGGTAAAGAACTGGGAACTTTCGGACTGGCATCACTGTACGTAAATAAATTGTTCACTAAAGTAATCAGAATTTGACTATTAGTCACAACTTAAGGTAAAAACACTGACTGAATTTAGAGTCAGATGAGATAGGTTATAAAGTCCCAGTTCTACCACTTACTAGTTTGTGACTCTGGGGATGTCAGTATCTCTAAGTCTGTTTCCATATATAGAAAATGAAGAGGTAGAGCTGGAACATCTCCAAGAGCTGTCTCTTTCTGATTCTATAATCTCCATAGCAAACTTAAAAAAGAAAATCAAGTTTCCTTATTTGCTTAAATACTACTCATGGTTAACTTCTACTCTAGTCCTATGCAATATCACAGGCCAGAAAACTACCGTTCATAACTCACTGGCTGGTTTCTAAAACTCCTCCTTGCAGTGATTGTGCTGGGCTCTAAAGGCATATGGGCAGAACAGAGGGCAGACAAAATTGTGTGATACATCACTCACAAACACTCACTGGTTTTTGAACTTTGCGCTCTGCTAACAAGAGCCACTCTATTCTTTGTCTGACTTAATTTCCAAATAATGATTTTTCAGTTTCTGATTTTAACAGCCCTGCCCTGCACTTTCCTTTGTCAATACTTCAAGAGCCTGTTAAAATACAAAATCCAAAAAAATTGGATCTTAACCAGCTTTCTATAATTTACCTATAAGCCTTCATCAACATGGAAGGTAGGCTAAGATGACCATTATAGCCTAAGTTCACTGTCTGAAGAACCCACCACTGGCTGATGAATGAGCAGGTGTGGAACACAGGGCTGAAGCAGTCGTCATGAACAAAGAGAACAGAGAACAGCAAAGACAGTGGATGAATCCTGTATCCAGTGAGACACACTGCATCAGTGGGATGACTAAGAAAGTGCACACCTGTGTGCAGCAAAAGAACAAAGGCTTGAGAGAGACAGCAAGATCCCTTTTTCAAAGTTTGGCTACAACTACTAAACAAAGAGCAAACTTCACAAATTGTTCAGTATGAAAACATGATTCCATCTCACACTGGATTTTCAGTCACCTGACATGTAAGGATCAGTAAGTCACCTATTACGCCATCTTAAAATACAGACATGATTTTGATAATTATACAGTGGTCATGTAAGAAAAAGCCCTTGTTCTTAGGAAATAACCAACATATGTAGGGGTAAAGGAGTATAATGTGCCCAACATATTCTCAAAATGGTAAAGGAAAAAAAATGTGTATGGGGGAGGGGGAGGAAGACAGGGAAAGACGGAGAGAAGGATGGAGGGGGAAAGAAGAATAGAGAGAATGAACTGTAAAGCAGGTGGAGCAAAATGTAAACGATAGGTGAATATAGGTAAAGGGTATATGGGAGTTCCTTGTACTGTTCGTGCAACTTTCCTGTAAGTTTGAAATTGTATCAGAATAAAAAGTTACCCCTGAAGGCCCCCTCCCACCCCCACCCTCCTCAAAAGACAGCAATGCAGTCCACAAAATAAAATATGGCATACATTTCAACTGTTTTCTTGACATGTCACGTTTAAGGGCTATAAAGAAATAGCTCTGCTTCATTAACTCTACTCTGAGGTCCACACCCCATCTACATGACGGCTGACTTTGGGAAAATAAAGCTTGCTCTGACAGCACTCAGTGGACACTTAGTGTTCTCCTAAAAGGGAAAATGGCAGGCATGGGAGATGAAGTGGAAACAAAGGAGAGTCTGAAAAGAGTCAAAGACCCATACCACCCTCTCCACAGCAAAGAAATAAACATAATGAGGCTCTGGTGGCCCTGGTTATATTTAAATAGTACTATATTTTTATGGTGGAAGAGGGTAATATCCTGAAGTTAAATATCTATATTACATTTCAGCAGATTTCTACAGCTGAAACCAGAGGTAAATATTTTCAAAATGTAAATATATTTAAAAAACGTTTCTTCTCAAGTCAAGCTTCAAAACATAGATACAGATGTGATTTCTCTAGATTTTTTGATGTGGTGTTGGTCTATATTAATCCTTGTATCTTTAACTGTGGAATATATAAAGGAATGGAAATAACATGATTACATGCTTCTTTTAGCTGAAACTTGCTACACTCCATACGTTCATGAAATGCACATTAATTTACCAATTAGTATTGAAATGTAATAAAATAAAGTCCATTAAAAATGAAGTACTAATCTCCTGATCATTTTGTTTTAAGTAATAACCATCTCTTACTCTGAATTTTTCATATTAAAAACTGCCTTTATTTTGAAGGCTAAGTTTGGAAACCTTGCCTCAGAAATGGAAACCCTGTTCAACTTACCTTTGTCTGTTCTTTTCTAAGTTGCTTTAATAATGTTAAATTGTCCAAATTCTTTTCTCTCTCTTCTCGGAGCTGTTTTACTACTGATGAGGTCTGAGCTATACAGTTTTTTATGACTCGGTCCCTACTGGCATGAGCCGCCATCAACTAAAAGAACAAAAGAAGGAAATGAGAAAAAAAAAAATCACACCAATTTGTCACATTTCAGTGTTTTTAAAAAAAATTTTTAGGCTACAGAAATGTAATACTTTCTAAAACAGTTTTTAAAAACTGAATCTGTGGAAGAGAAGATTGTGCTGAATGAGCCAGCTCAAAGGCAACAGCTGTGAGGGTGAAAGTGAAGAGGTTGGGCCG
Organism: Lipotes vexillifer; assembly: GCF_000442215.2. Classification (NCBI taxonomy): domain Eukaryota; kingdom Metazoa; phylum Chordata; class Mammalia; order Artiodactyla; family Lipotidae; genus Lipotes; species Lipotes vexillifer. The sequence continues at coordinate 2,594,826 of NW_006775104.1, read as the reverse complement.
TCTTCTTCCTCACTAAGCTCCCAGGCCTTCATGCTCCTCTTCCTGCACTCCTTGCACTGCGCTTTGATTCATCTCAGTCTCCTCCCTACACTCCTTCCTCTCCCATTCTTGCACCTGTGTGTTCCTCTACCCTACGCCCACCCTCACACACCTTCTGGGCCACTTCCTATTGCTGTTCTCTTTTTGTTCTTTCATTGTTTTTTTCAGCCTCATGTTGTCAACAGTGCAAAACATTATAAAGTAAGTGATATAGAGAAGCTCTTAGTTACAATAAAGAAAAACACAAAATGCTACATTTATCTATGTCAGACAGAACCCTTTTCAAGATTTTAAACTTTAAGTACTAACAAGGAAAAATTGTACATGAAGTGGAGGTCACTGATTCCATCAATTGCGTGTGCTGACGGAGAGTAAAGGATGCCCGACAGAGAAATTGTTTATTAGCCTTCATCTTAATGTAACAAATCCAATACAATAATTTGCATCTATTTTCTGCCTTGTTTCATTAATTATGATAGTCATGTTTCAATTCAAACATACTCCCATGATCATAGCCAAATTCTGAAGATACCCCAAAAACTTGGGGTGGAGACAGAGCAAAATACTAAAATAATATGCAATCGTCATTATAATTAATGGTGCATAATAACAGTGGCTCACTTCCAACTAAAATTTAAGTGTTGGCTTGCTCCGTTTAATCACGTTATATCATTCCTTCTCCCCTCTGAAGGGGGAATATCCCAATGCTATGCTAGTGATGGCTGTATAGAAATAACCTATTATATATTTTTTATATAAAATATGGGACTAACAACCATTCTATAAGCATTCCTCATAAGTTATTTGAAATACAGCTCTTAAATGGTCATATTGGAACCCCGTGGTTGAGAACTACTGGTCTAATACACACCAGGAAAGAATAAACCTTTATATTTCTAGAGGGGAATACTAAAAGTGCATTAGTTAAAAGTTGTACCCATGTGAAGGGAGGGAATTTCCTAACAGACATTAATCCCACCTATAGTATATTTCTCTAATAAGCTAATTTTTTTCATTGTAACATTTAGGGTTCACAAGGACAGTCTCAAGGCCCATATTTATTAGCTAATATGCTGCTTCTGTTACAGGCTTCAGTTTCTTCTTTTGGAAAATTATGGATTATGAGTAAATAATCACTAATATCCTTTCCACGTCTAAAATTTAGAGGCAACATGACTCAGTACATTGCTCAGATGCCAGATGCTATTTAATTACTTTGATATTTTGTCTAACCCCCCAGCAATTAGTGAAACAGCATTAGTACCAACTAGAAGTCTATCACAATATTCTCATTTTTCTATCTGCATTTTAAAATCAATTTCAAATTTTGTACATTTTATTAAAATGTTCAATATCTTTCTTTTGGTCTCTCTCCACACAGTTTCCTTCCTTAGCTGGGCTTTCCTCCATTATTCCCCTCTTTAGCTTGGCCCCTTACCTGTGGATACACTTCTAGATGCAGACTACCCTCCTACCCTCACCTGCTTACATTTCCTTCAGATTAGTCCCACTGTGAACCCACTCCTATGTGAAAAGGAATTACTGGGCAAATCACCTTTTACTCAGTATTATCAATTATTGTGGTCTGTTTTCATGACCATCCTTCAATAAAATTCAAAACTAAGAGCATATGCAAGAGGAATATGCATGGACTTCTTTCTGTACATATATGTCAAAGAAACGAGGATGCTTGATAACTAGTAACAGATGGGGTGACATAAGCCTACCAGAGAAAAAATAACATGAGACCAGGCTTATTAGCTCATTAGTATCAGATGCTTGTGGATTTGGTCATAAGAGAATTATTTCTGATACCTAAAGTGCTTATTAAAGGAACTGAGATAAAATTAAGAAACTCAGTAAAGTAAAACTTTGGTTAGAGGAGAAAAATCCTGAACTATAACCATATCATAACCATACTTCCTTTGATTTGGGGTAAGCAATTTTGAAATGAAGACACTTGGGGTGGGACAGGAGAATGATTCAAAACTAGTCTAAGAGGGGTATATCTAGGACTTCCCAGTTTTATTTTACCACAACTTTGAGAACTTCTTTTAGTCTGAAATTTTCACCTACTACCTTTTAATCATTATTTTAAAATAATGCTTTTTGCCTTTAAGGGAAACAGAATGTCGTTTTCCTGATTATAGTTTTTTGGTGTTTTTCTTTCTAGAACAAAGGTTGATTCTAAATTAACTCTAAATTCTAATTTCCCAAACATCATTTTAGAATCCTAACAACGACCCTTAGTTTAACTATCATTAAAAGCAAAACACTTAAATATTGTAAATCAGTATGTTGTAGACCTGAAACATATAATATTGTACATCAACTATACCTCAATTGCAAAAAAAGTTAATAAGTTTTTGTCACGGCATTTTTTGTGTGTTTTAAATCTTCCTCCAGAACTTCTGACAAAAGGATGTAAGAAGCATACTTTTTAAACATATAGTCCAAAAGTTCATTATATTAAAGAGACAGCTTTAAGAATTACTCTAAATCAATCATTATGACACCGGTAACAGTTTTGCATTTGTAAAGCACTGTTCCAAGTTCACAGACTTTTTAACTGTTCAGTATTGATTTTTATGTTTATCTTGAAACTAAACAATAAACAATGTAAAGCTAGGAAAACTTCATATATTGAAGGAATATGCTCTAATAAGGGAATCTTACTGAAATTATTTCATTTTTACTAAGACTATACTTTTAAGATTTGGAATTTCTAAAATCAGTGCTTTATAATAACTTTGCTCATCTTCTCCTATGAAGAAGTATTATCATTAGAGTGCGCAAATATTCCTTCATCGACTATAAAAGGAAGGGTCAGGGACTAAAGACAGTCAGGGTGACCGTAAACAACTTGGACATGTCAGAGTTCCACTTCTTAACTGAGACAGTATCTAAGGGAACTCAGTGGTACTTGTTAGCATGGGTACTCTATTATTGCAGGCTCGACCCCTGGAACAGAGCTACTTGATAAATAATCCTTTACATACATTCATGTTGCTGGATCCCTCTAGAATACAGATGGAGAAAAACCCAAACACATACACAAGAATATCTAAAACAGAAAGGTTCCAAATTTAGCATGCCAGTTTACCCTGGTTCAACAAAGGAATAAGAAATAATAACAACAATAAGAGAAGCAGCAAGCATTTATATGTAAAACATTTCGTACAGTAAGCACTTTACATTAACTCATTTAATCCTCTAGCAATTGACCGGATACTTTTCTGATACTATTTTACAAATAAGGAAACTGACTCAGAGGTTATTTCAAGGTCACCCAGCTAGGAAGTAGCAGAGGTGAGATTTAATCTAGATCTGGAATCCATGTTGTTAATCGCTGTACTATAAACCTCTAGGTTAATAAAAAGATTCTAAATGGAAACAATTGAATAGATTATAGAGATTATATATATAATACGGGTAGTGAGGTGGATCACTAAAGCCATTACAAACTTCTATCAATAGTTCTTTAGACAGAGCTACCCAAAGAAACTAAGCGAACTGTCGAACAACCTCATAATAAATTAGGCCTTGGACCCATGCTCTCTACTCCCAATATTGGAGTCTACTCCTTAAAGCCCCTGTCCTTACAATTTTATGAAGCCACAAGAATTACCTGACCACTCAACAAAGTAACATACTTTCACATAAAAGCAGAAAAAAAATATCAGCAGTTAATGCTTTGAATTTAAGTGATATGAATAAGTTTATCCAAAACTGATTTTTTTTCATAATTGAGAAATGGACTTTGGATTTTAAGTAATACAGTAATCTTGTGGTAGAGCCTAAAAAAGCAAATGCCATACATCAGTTTCCAAATTAATGAAAAAAATATAAGTAAGCTATAAAAAATGCTTAGCTACATCGTTATTTCCTTTCACTTTTAGAAATTAAAAAAGAGAAATAAAGGGGATCTTTAAGAGGCAATGAAATTGAGAAACCAAAGCCTCAGAAAAGGACAATTAATCTGTGGCTTTTCCTTCTCTCCTGCCAAATGCTTCTTTTCCCCTTCCTGATGAGTCAGGGAAGATAGAAGATATATTGATAAAAAATGTGAAGGGTTTTAATTCTTCCTTAAATCAGGTGTCTAGCTTCTTAAGATTGATTCATTCAAAGACCCTGCTCTTGTTTCACTGTTTTATTGTACTTGACTGTTTTACTTTCTCCTTCATTCCTTGAAGCACAAGCTTTCCTTAAAGTTAAAGGCTGCTCAGGAGGGGGTCAAAAAACAGGCTGCTTTCATTCCTTAGAACTGTCTCTTCCCAGACTTGTACTTAAGATCACACATTTTCTTTAGTTTGTAGAAACCAGATCAAAACTTATATACACCCTCCGGGGTGGGCAAGAAAACATGAAGATTCCATTCTTGTATCCACAGTTTAATTATGTCAATTGTTTTCTTATTTTGCCTACAGAGAAAGGCATAAAGGAAGTACAAAAGAAAAGACTCAAAAGATACACTTACAGACTCATAAAGTTGTTTACAGGTTTGGCTGGCATCAATTTTCCCTGCAAAGGAAGCTGTTGGAACCGTAGTGTTTAATTCATGTACTATTCTGTCATCAATCGTCCTCATCACCTTGAGTAATTCCTATATATATTTAAAATAAAAGAATAGTAACTTGAATGGAAAGTTAAGTGGTTAAAAAAAGACCATTTAAGCAAAACTAACTAAACAAATAAAGCTCTTGGATATGTTACAACCCTGTGAATTAGGAGTGGGGAAACCACACTATATATAGTGCAACCACAGAAAAATCTTTTTTACAAGAATGAGAGGTAGGTTATGTAATAGTAATTCTAACAATTGGCACAACTCTTTCCTTGGTCCCACTGTGATCATCTTAAGTGTAAAGATCGTTTCATTCATTTGTAAACCCCATGTTCCCCCACGGTGCTTAGCAAACACTGTGTTCTTTCCATCTCCAGCATACAGCCAATAAAGGATTCTACTGAATTTGATTACCTCAACTTGTCCAAAACAACCCAGCATCATTGCTTGCTCTGTTCCCTCTTTGTCTAATATTCTAAAATGTGGTGCGAGACAGAAATTTTCTAGAAAGATACACAAGAAACTATCAGCAGTGATTAACGTGCAGACGTTAATCTATATCCTTTCAAGTTTTTTTTCCTTTCAGGCTTTTTTTTAGTTTTTTACTACGATTGTGTATTATTTTTGTAACAAAAATAAAGTATACTGCTAGAAAAGGAATCAAATCTCTTTGTGGCTTTCTTGTTCATAGAACAAGTAGTTTTACCTTTTCTCAGTTACCCAAGTTCACATTTCCCAAGGATCTCTCTCCTCTAAAAGAGGCTCCAACTCTCAAAACCCAATCAAAATAAAAATAATACCAAAAGGGCAGGGAACTTAGAAAGACCCTGATGAGTATACCAACACAGCATAGTCCCTTCTCCCCACATTTTGATTAGGGTACTTCTTTTCACTTGTCACTAGACAAAGGCTGGGCATCAGCTACCTTCTGTCTGCAGATGATATAAACTCTAGAAAAGGTTTCTAGTAGTATACCCCTTTCTTTCTCTTTTAATCCACCCTTACCTCACCCTGGCCCCACAAAACAAAACAAAACACAATCACAGAAAAATCATTAAGAAAACAGAAGTGTATAATACTAAGAGTATACTTATTGAAAACACCGAGGAAGTTAACATTTAATATTAATGTGTATTAAAAGCATCTTTGCTTGATCCTCTACTTCGTTCAACATATGAACCTATTTCTTTGCCAAACTTAAATCCATCACTGAAATCAACTTCTTCATTCCTTTCATCCATTTTTTTTTTTGGTCACATTAAAAATGACAGATTTTGGGCTTCCCTGGTGGTGCAGTGGTTGAGAGTCCGCCTGCCAATGCAGGGGACACGGGTTCATGCCCCGGTCCGGGAAGATCCCACATGCCGCGGAGCGGCTGGGCCCGTGAGCCATGGCCGCTGAGCCTGCGCGTCCGGAGCCTGTGCTCCGCAACGGGAGAGACCACAACAGTGAGAGGCCCGTGTACCGCAAAAAAATAAAAAAATAAATAAAAAATAAGACAGATTTTAATCTGAAAATTGGCAGGAGCGCGATTTGCATACATTATTTAATCATATGATTGTGAATAAGTTATAGTTACCGTTTATTCTTTTTTATTGAATTATAGTTGATTTACAATATATTAATTTCAAACATACAATGTAATGATTCAGTATTTTTATAGATTATACTACATTTAGAGTTATTATAAAATATTGGCTATATTCCCTATGCTGTATCATCCATTTGTTAAAATAAACTTTTATTATGATTAAAGTATTACACAATCATTTTGGAAAAATTAGAAAAAAATTTAAAGAAAATAGAATCATCCATATTTTTAAATTAATTTTTATTGGAGTATGGTTGCTTTACAATGTTGTGTTCAGTTTTTTCTATACATATCTGCAAATATTTTTATCAAATTGAGGTATTATATAACATTTAAAAGTTTTACTTTATGGAATTATGAGCATTCTGCCCTTGTTACCTTGAAGACATTTTTAATAGATGCATAAATATTCTATTCTGTAGAGGTATCACAACTTATTTGACCATTTCCCTCATAATTAACAGCTAGACGTTTCCAATTATAATAACTATTTAGGCCATTCATTCTGTCTGCAGCCTAGATTCTATTCCTACCAGGCTATTAATCTTTAATTAGTAATTTAATGCCCTTTTCTAGAACCCAATCTAGAAGCAAAACAGCTTGTAGAAGGCTCATAATTTAGACTAATAAAAACAGGCAAACATCAGATCTAAAACCAACTTCACTATCTTATCCCCTCTTCTTGTATCTTTCTATTTTTGTCAATAGTATCAAGATTCTCTGTAAACTGGAATTCTTAGGGGATAATCTTAACATATTCACTAAGCAACCACAATTTTAAATAATGTTTTATGTACAGTAGAGGATATATAATGTCAGTAAGTGGCAAATTTCAAACAAACAGCGTCAGTACTATTTAGAGTAAAAAAATAGGTAAGTAGCAAACAGGGACCTTCCTTGCCAACTTTACCTCCTACAACTTGCCTATTAAAACAAAAACAAAAAAAACCTTTAAAATCCCTCTCATCTTTCCCTCTATCTAAATCAAACTGATCCTGAGGCCAAGGTTTACATTATACCTTTTAGATAAAGCTTTCCTTGACTGAGAGTCCTCAGCAATCTTTCTTCTTTAAACATATGCAGCAATTAGAGAGACCACAGAGTTGATTCATTAACTCACTCTTCATTCAAAAAATACTTACTAATGTCTAATGGTTAGGCACCATTCTAAACACCAGGGCTATAATGGTGAATAAAACAGAAAAGGCCCTTGATCTTATGGAGCAAAATTCTCAGAGGGGGAGAGAGACAATAAACAAGTACCTCAATAAATGAGATAATTTCAGTACTGAAAAGTACTACAAAAAAGAAAACTGGTAATGGGATGAAGAATGACTAGGTGGGGCTGAGGGGCTAATACTTTAGATAGGGAGATCAAGGAAGGCCTCTCCAGGACAAAACATTTGAGCTGAGATCTGAATGATATAAATAAGCCAACTAAAAGGACATCTGGGGGAACAAGTCAAAAATTAAGAGGCAAGAACAAACTTGGGGATGTTTGAAGAACTAAAAGAAGGCAAGTGGGCTGGAAGTGAATAAGGGAAAGA
>NW_006775104.1:2557642-2587044 GCF_000442215.2 Lipotes vexillifer | reverse complement strand
GAAAGAGTGGTATTAGGTGAGATCAGAGTTGAGGAGAAAATAAAGGACAGTAGAGACAACAGAAACAATTAAGGGTTTTTTCCTAAAGGAAACAGGGTTTTAGGCAAGGGAATGATATAATGATTAATTTTTTAAAAGATAACTTCGACTGCTATGTGGATAATGGAAACAGGGTGATCATTCAGCAGACTACTCTGGTGGTCTAGGCAAGAGACAAAGAGGTAGCAGTGGAATCAGGGAGAAGAAGTTGGATTCAGGATATATTTTGAAGAGAGAGCTGATAGGACTTGCTGATGAATTGGTGTTGGGGGATGAGAAAAGAAAACAGAATGACGCTTAGGATTGAGACCTGAGCAACCAAATGGATGGTAGAGTCATTAATTAATGGTGGGGAGAGACTGGGAGAGGAAAAGATTTGGAAGGAGTGGGAAGATCAAGATCCTATTCTGACTCACAGAATATTTTACATTTAGGATTACTGTTAATTGTTTGTGACACTGGTATTGTTTAAAATTGTAATCTTTTAGAAATAAAGACTGAAATATTTACAGAACAAAAGATCTACCTGGGATGTGCTTCAGAATAATCTGGTTAGGTGGGGAAAATGGTAGTATATAAATGAAATAAGAGTGGCCATGAACTGATTGTTGGAAATGAAAGATGAGTACACAGGGATTCATGGTACTCTCTCTCCTTTTGTGAAATTTGAATTTTTGCATAATAAAAAGTTTTTTTAAAAAAATTGTTTTGGACATGTGACGTTTGAGATGCCTGTTAGATATGAGTAAAAAAGTTAAGCAGAAAGTTGAATATACCAGTCTGACACTGAACTGGGCTGAAGTTATATTAACAAATTTTATTTATTTATTTATGCATGCATGCATGCTGCACGGCTTGCAGGATCTTAGTTCCCTGACCAGGGATTGAACCTGGGCCCTCAGCAGTGAGAGCTTGGAGTCCTAACAACTGGACTGCCAGGGAATTCCCCAAATTAATGTTTTTAAAGCCATGAAACAAGAAGAGATCACTGAGGGAGACTGTAGCGAATAAAGGAGGTTAACGATCAAGAAGGAACTCTAGCATCTAAAACTATAGGAGAAAGACTGAGATGTCACAGAAGTCAGAAGAAGAAAGGTTTCAAGAAGGAAACCGTCAACTGTGTTGAATGTTACTAGGAAGTCAATAAAGATGTGGACAGAAATTAACTTTTTAGATTTAGCAGGATGGCAACTATGGGTGATTTCACAAGACTCATTTAAATAGTGTTTAATGGACTGAAAAGTTAATGTGGCTTAATTACAAAGAATAAGAGAAAGCATGGTGTAAAATGAGGTCCACCATTACAGATCATGTTATAGGATTTTAGTCTTTTTCCTGAAAGCAATAGGGAACCAATGAAGTGTTTAAATACAGTGGAGTTACATGATCTGATTTGTATTCTGAAATGATTGCCTAAGTTAAAGTTAAAGAATTAAAGTGTGGAAAATGGATTAGAGAGAAACAAGAGTAGATGCAAAGAGGTTAGTTAGGAGACTGATGCAGGTGAAAAATTTTATCATTTCCTAGAGTTCTGATTTACTTTGAACTTTAACTAGTTTTGAGTCTGATCATCAGCAATACAGTCAATTTTCCCTCCAATAAAACAATTTGGACATACTGTTAAGTTCCTTACAGCAATGGGAATTTACTGGCATTAACTAGGTAATAAATCAAACAATTTCAGTCTTACAAATGTGAATTTTCAAATATATGTGTTCTCTGTGTGCTAAAGAATCATCAATATATGATCTAGAGCTTGGCTTTTAATATGAAAGACACCAGCTATCTAAATAACCTCTATCTAATCTAACCTCTAAATAAAATGAGGTTATTTTAATCAAAATTTTTCAGTTGCACAAGCTACATTTCAAGTGCTCAAGAGCCACATACTGCTAGTGGCTACCATATTGGACAGCACAAGTTTCCACCATCGCAGAAAGCTCTACTGGACAGTGTTGAATTCGAGATAATATAATGACAAACTGATAGTGCACTTGTTCAGGAATTGCTGAGAACTGTAAGCTACTTTTAAATATCATAGAAAAGATACTAGGAAAGCTAAAGATAAGGAGGAAAAAAGGGGTAAGGCTCAGGAAGGAATTTCTTTCAAAATTGCAAAAGGAGAAGGAAAAGAACTATAAGCTACCTCACTAGGCACAAATTTCTTTACAGTATAAAAGGTGCCAGGTCTCTTAAGGCAACTCCAAGGGGGTCTAGAGACAAGCTTGGGTACCCTCACAGACTGAGAGCAGATGAAGGTTAAGACAGGCACATAAGTGCTGCCATTAAATTATATGTGTCATTCATAAGGAATTACTACCTACCTGATACTTAGCTCCAATGGCATACCCTCTCTCTCACAAATTCACCAAGAAAATATAAAGACACCCCTGAGCAGATAGCATACAACAAACTGCAACATAAGTCCACAGGGATAATACAGAAATATACACAGTTCAGTGGCTCTCTGAAGACTACATCTTTGTATAGGAGCTGGAACCCTAATCAGCTTCTAAGTGTCAAAGAACAGCAGAAGATAACTCTCCAAACTTTGTAGTGCCTCCAGCTTCTCCTTTCATTCTCAAAACAACAAGAAATTCTGATATATCATGAATCTCTAACTTTAGGCTAACCCTTTAAAGTTATTCAGGCATTTACCTTGGAATTGCATTTTATGTATTACCTTTAACTGTGGGGTGAAAATCTCACCCTCCTGGAAGGCAATTTCAGAACTGAAGGACTGACCATATCTAGCAGCAGGGAGGGGTGGAGAAAATTTTCTACTGCCCCTGCAATTATACTATACTCTATTCCTAAGGTTACTCCTTAGATAAATTCTCTTTATTATTTTGGAAAGCTTTTATAGTACACGGCGGGTGGTAAAAGGTCTATTACTTGACAGTAAAACTAAAGTGTACTCCACAGAATGATCTAAAATTTCTTAACCTTTCTTCTCCTCACTCTCTGCCTGAAGGTACCCAGAAGTAGATCCCATTCACATGGTGCTCTTTCTGGCTCCTCAAACTCCATTTTTATAACAAGGCTCACACTGTGCTTCCCCCAAGCCAGAAATACAGACTTGCCTGCAACTGCCAGAGTCCTGTGCGGTCCTCTGCACTCCCAGGCAAGGAAACAGGGAGCAGCTAGGTATGCTGCAAAAGATACCATCACTGATGCTAGAAAATAGTCTATTTAGTCTGTACCTAATTACCAAACAACTCAATTGCATGTAAATAAAATAAATATTCTTACCAGAAATACCAAGACTTAAACGTCCTAGGAATACTTAGTTGATTTTGCTCAGGTGATATATGAACTGGGTCTCAGACAGAGTCAGGAAGAAGGGATTTCAGGGTGTTAAGTGGAAAAAAAGCACACAGAAATGACAAAACATCATGTGTTCAGGGAAAAGTAGGCCTATGTGGCTGGACAGCAGAGTTCAAATGTACATTGGAAGTGGCAGGGGTTGGGGAGAGAGAAGTATGTATGAATACAGGCAGTGGTGAGAGTTAACTAAGCAGAGGCACTTTGGGATTGGATTTTAAAAGGACTTGTATGTCATGTTAAGTAGTTTAGACAGTCGTATAATCCTGAAATTAGATGCATGGTTCAGATTCTTAAATTTAGAAAATAACAGTGTGAAGCCATAGCATTATGAAGGGGAGATATATTAGAGAAAGGAATGACTGAAGAAGAGCTACAGCAAAGCTAATTGCAAAAACGATAGGGTGCTAACAAGACTGTGGGCGTGGTAATAAATCTTCCTAAAACATCTTTGATCAATTCACCCCCTCTGCTCACTGACTCCCTAACCTCACACTTGGCAATCAAGGCCTTTCATAACATGGATCCAATCTTTTGTGTAATCCCAATGTGCTCCTGTGCAAATTCTGAATTCCAGCAATTTGCTATCTCCCCCCCAATATATAAAACTTTCTGCCTATATACTATTCCTTCTACCTAGAATTCCCCTGGTTCTGTCCAACTCAAGTACAGCTCAATTACCATCTATTGACTTAATTCTCTCTGAACTGTTACAGCATTGTGTTCATATTCTAAATATCCTCTACACGTTTTATATCCCTGCTTGAGTTCCTTGTTTTATATCCTGCCCACTCAGTCTCTCCAAGTGCCTGATACCTAGCAGCTTTCTGTTATGGACTGAACAGTGTCCCCCCTCGGCCCCCCTCCTGCCCCCAATTTCGTATGTTGAAGCCCTAACACCCAGTGTGACTGTTTTTGGAGACGGGGTCTTTAGGGAGGTAATTAAGGTTAAATGAGGTCATAAGGGTGGGACGCTAATCCCATAGAACTGGTGTCATTGTAAGAGGAAGAAACACCAGAGATCTCTCTCCCTCTGTGTGCACACAGAGGTCATATGAGGACACAGTGATGAGGTAGCAACTTACTCTGAAATGCATCAAAAATTAAAAATAAAAAAGGTGGATTGACAGATAGATTGAGGGATGGTATGTGATTTAGTAAATATAGTGGATCACTGTAGAACCTACACCGTGGGTACATGAGTATTCATTGTAAAATTCTTTGAACTTTCTACCATGTTTGAACATCTTCATAATAAAATTCTGGGGAAAAAATACCTAAATCTTTATAATAAAAAGTACACAATCTTCTGTTTTTCTTCCACAGTATTCAGTGCAGTGCTTTTCACATACAAGGTACCTACATACAAAATGTAATGGTTTCACAGCTCTAAAAAACATAAACTTTGATTAATAATTTGTGAGTGTGCCAGTTAACTACAGTTTATAATTTTACAAAATTCATTTAAATGTAAATGTTTTTACATTTGTTTTACATTTGTATGCCTCTGAAGCAGTAGGGGCAAATATTCTTATACTCATTTACAATGAGGTTAAATGATATGCCAAGGCCAGCTCTGGAAAACCTGATCTGACTTTTAACCCAGGGTATTCTCCATTACAAACCACACATTTGGAAAAGTCCTAGAGAAACAATCTAAAAACTTCTCCAGGTTTCACTAATGAGATTCATTTTATGACTTTTTAATTTACATTATCTCTGTGAATAAAATGGTTCTGCAAGACAGTTTAGCTTTTGCCCACTTACAACATCTCATCTGACCTTCCAAAAGAAAACGAAAGTGTTCTTTAAGCACTGGTGGATGTTTCAACAGCTCAAAGAGATCCTCTGAAATTTGGTTTTAGAGATTTAAATAATTATAGAGATGGAAGCCATTTTAAATGTTATTTAACATAATCTTATTTTACAGATTCAAAAGTTAATTATGGAAGGGGTCAGGTGATTAGCTCAAGGTCCCAAAGCTGTTAATGGCAGAAATGGTACTAGAACCCAGAACATCCAACTCCCTAACCAGGGTTCTTTCAGATAAACTTTAAGGCTATCACAGCTCAATCATCTGAGCTCATTAACCCAAGTTAAATCACAGGACTAACGTGACAAGACCAAGGCCACAAATGGGCTGGTTAACCTTAGAATCCAACAGTCTTTTTTCTACCTTATTTAAGATTTTTAGAAATATTTGTATTTGTTAGGCACTTTGATCACATTTGAAGTCTGCTGCTGTTGTGCTGATCTAATCTGCGCAGCTGAAGTGGTGAAAAGGGTGTATATAATGCTGGAAAGACTCCACAGAAACTTCTTTGACCAAATGATGTTTGTCAAATAATTCAATCTGTTGAGATTATCTTCAAGAATATCACTCCCTAAAAACGGATGCAAGCACACAGCTTACTACAGAGGTCAGTGATACGTGAAATGATTTTTCATCATCTTTAGTTAAAAATACATTTTTCATTATTTTTAAATTCCACACTCTTATCAAGACAGCAGCACTTATGCTTACATTGGAACAGATAATTTTCATAGCAACTTCGTCAAAATCCAGACCCCCTGTTCTTTAATTCGTGGTTAATAATCAGCCCTAGACCTCTGGTGTTTGAATATATAAAAGACATAAACTTTTTCTTAAATGTTACATTTTCTCTAATGGTTGGGAAGGCAGAGCACCAGCACAGGTACTAGGATTAATCGACCCTTCAAACCTCCAAACGTTCTGACCCATCAAAATAGTGAAACACGTACAATTTTTTTGTTTTGTTTTATCAAGTACATAAGCTTTCCTTCACTTTCTTCTCTCCTATACTCAGCTTTAAACAGGAGGGGAAATAACAGAGACTAAGAACTGAGTTCAGAGAATAGCTAAATGGTTGCTGCAATCCTCACCCACCCGGCCGGACTCGGCTTTGCCACCGAGGAACCACTGGAGTTTCTGGGTGCAGTTACTCAAGGCCTGGGAAGCGCTGGGAGAGCCATGACCCCAAAGCAGTAGCCTCGCTAAGGCCAAGCCCGCGCCCCCATGACCTCCAATGGCTCGAAAAAGGAGTTTTGAAATATCCGCTTTTGCCACAACTGGTCCGCACTCCCTCCCAGGCCAGAATAGGGAACAGGGTCCGGGGACAAAAGGAAGGGCACGCCTGCCGCGTGAGGAAAACCCCGTCACCTGGAACTCAGCGAACTCCTCACAGTTCACACCGCCACTGGGCGCCGCCATATTGGACACACACGAGGCCCCCGCCGCGAGCCAATCACCGCGAAGCAAAGGTGTCCGCGGCACCGCCTAACAAAAAATATTGAGAGGAATCTTCAGCAAGAAAGCTGAGCTCGAGGTTTGTCTTTTCCCCTTAGCCTCGCCCACATGTAAACCCGTAACGCTGCTATCCTTCTTTTCACTCCTGCGCCTTTAACATGTCCTCCTGGAACTGGCCCAGGTGCATAGATTGAAGAATGTCAGAACTTGAAGGGATCGTTTTACTCCAATCCCATTTACTTAACAAAAAGGGCAAGTTTCCTGGTCGCACCAACAAGGTGGTTCGAGAAGGAACTCTCAAGTAGAAGTGAGGTTTTTCTTAACCCTCCCGTCCCGACCCTTGAGCAGAGGAGCTTTTGTTCTTCAAGAATTTGCGCCCACCAAGAAATGTCAAGAAAAGACATTGATGGCAGTGGGGGGTAAGGGTTGAATAGGTGTTTAAGTGTGGAAATAATAAAATGTTTTGTTTTATAAAAATAGGCAAATAGAAAACAACATAGGAAGCACACATGTGAATTTGTCAGGTAGCCTGAGAGATACTCCCTAAAGCCAACCAAGAGATGAAGGCCACTGGTCACTAAGAACCCAATTACGCAGTTTTGGAAAAGGGATGTACACATTCATTGAAAATACTGAAAAAAGTGCACTGAAATACTGATTTATATAGGCAGTGTGATTTCGGGGTCTACAGGTCACAAAAGTCCTACGGTAAGCACATTACTTTTCTTCCGGTACGCGGGCCTCTCACTGTTGTGGCTTCTCCCATTGCGGAGCACAGGCTCCGGACGCGCAAGCTCAGCGGCCACGGCTGACTGGCCCAGCCGCTCCGCGGCACGTGGGATCTTGGTGGACTGGGGCACGAACCCGTGTCCCCTGCATCAACAGGCAGACTCTCAACCACTGCGCCACCAAGGAAGCCCCACTTTCCTTCTATTTTAAGCGGATACTTTCTTAGGTGCAGAGAAGGCCATTGCAAAGGCCCTCGAAACCAGGACTCCAAGACAGCAGTTTTACGGCCGCTTCCAAGACGTGGCGCCAGCAGAGGTGTGGCTGGGCAGGGCACGCTGCCCGCACAGTCTGAGCGCCAAGCACGACCCACACGCTCCACGCTTCTAGTAAGCCCCGCCCACCGCCCGGACGTCACTCATGACCCGTTCGCTCTGCCCTCACCTCCCACAAGCCCCGCTCCAGAGTCCTGTTTGTGTCTCTCCGTTCGCTGCGCTAGGCGACCTTGAGCTTACCCGCGCCACCGCCAGCCTTGCGGCACTGTGTTGGTCGGCGGAGTAGGTGGCCATGGGGAGCCTCCGCGGCCTGCGCCTGGCGGCTGGTGAGACGCGGGCCGGGCAGAGGGTGGTCGGGAAGCCAGCTCGGCCGCTGTGGGTGGAGGAAGCCTGCAGCCTCCTCAGGCATGGTAGTTGCTCTGTTCCATTACGCTTTCCCCTCAGGTAGTTCGGAATCCAACCGCAGGGTAGTAATAGGTGGAGAGAGCAACGGATGAGCGAGCAACTGGTAAGCAAGACACTGCGGCCTAGCCGAGAGTGACCCTCTGCATCCAACCGGCTGCCACCAATTTAACGAGCCCTTTTGCTTCCGGATCAGTTTTCCGACCCCCAGCCCCTGTGAACTCAGTTCTTAATGCACTTCCCATCCCTAAAACTACCCCATTGCCTGATTCATTCAGCTTTCCACGAGTCTTGAGCCTCCCCCTCCCCGCCACTCCCACCCCCACCATCTCTAGAGTTTATCTCTCAGAGAAAATTTTGAGTCTAGGGTTTCCTACCTATTTGGTATCTGATTAGGCAAGGGATGTGTGGTCTCCCAGAATAACAGTAATTGTTTTCCTAAAATGGGGGGGGGGTACATTTCTTTTAAATAATTCTACAATAAAGTGCTTTAAATTTCTTAGAGGAAAGTGTTATGTAAATGCAGGATCTGTGGTTTGTTTCCCTTGTAGACATTTGTGTAATGACTATTAGGAGTCAGGGTTTAATTTGCCTTCTTGGGGAACCAGTAGAGCCTTTGCTTAGTAGGGGCTGAGTAATTGCCTCTTGGCTGTTTTCTAGGCACCAGGGCAAATCACACTTTTGGTTACCTTTGTGAACTTTGATAAGGTGTAATGATTGATTCCTTAGTACCAAAACGTTGTTTAATTCAGATTTTACAAGAAGAATCGCCCTAAACTTGACTATTGAGATAATGCAAATGTACATTGTAAGTGTAAATGAAATAATGTAAAAAACAAAAAGTTATCCTTGACATTTCTTATTTTGCATTTCAGTGGAGAATGGACTGGATAACATGTCTCATGCTGAATATTATTTACTTCCTTTAAAACAAATACCCTTTCTGCTAAAAGAGATGGATTTCATTGATTTGTTCAGTTTAGATGAACTAATTCCCCTAAAATCTTTTGTACACATCCTGTTAACCTTTTCAGCAAGGTGAGTGAAAGAATCATTGCTCTGTAAAAAAAAAAAAAACCCTGTAAAAGGGACTTTGACTACAGAACCAAGACTGAGTGTTTGTAAGTAATTCATCTTCTTGCCTTGAGAATATATTTATGCACTGTAAGGATTCCAAAGCCTCTCCAAACTTTTGACGTTTAAGAACTTTACCATTGGGCAGTCAGTCAAAACAAAATTCCTTGAGCAATTTAAGAACAATTTATTTTACTCCAGATAGATCCACTAAGGATGTTATATGAGCAACTCTTCCCAAAGGATCTCTGAATGTCTGATGTTTTGTGAGCAACTTCAAGCAATTTGCTCCTTTCACCCACTTTTGCCCATTTTATTTCTAAATACTTTGACCTACATTGTTTTACTTGATTGATTTCTCATAGTAGCCCTCTTAGGTAAGTCTTATCGTCTCCTCTCCATTTTACAGATGAATAAACATGGGTCCGAGGGCTAGATGACTTGTCCCAGGTTGATCCGCCATAAAATGTTAGAGTCAGGAGATGAGTCAGTGCCCTCTAATTCTGGAACTGTACTCTTTGCTTTGTTCAGACTGCTTGTTCAGATATATGTGTACATGTATTTGTCATAGCTAATAGGGTCTCTTTGGTGTGAAATGGAAGAGTCATGAAATGCAGATTTACTTGTGAAATGGAAGCAGTCATTCATATGCAAATAGTTTTCAAGTAAGAGCTATTTAACTGGCAACTTTTCTAAAGGAATGGTAGATCAGATAGAAACATAATCTAGGCATACCTCATTTATCCAGAATATTATTTGGAAGAGGATACTTTAGGTGAATGAAATTTCAAAAAGCCAAGGCTTAATCCTTTAAATGATGGGCCCTTATTTTTAATTGTTTCTGTTGGAAATCTTTGCTATACTCCCTTAACAAACAGAATGTAGGCTTTTACGATCTTGAATTTGTTTACTGTTTTGTAGACGTACCTGTAGAAATAGGTCAGGGTTGTTAACTTTTGGTTCTTGGTTCTTTGGTTCTTCACAGATGAGAGGTTCTGTGAACCTCTGAAATTGCATTCACATTTTTATGATTATATGCCTGTTTGGGGAAGAGAGGATCCATAGCTTCCATCCATTACCCAGAGCAATCTGTGCTAAACTAAAAAGCACTTTTATGATGATTTGGAACTAAATGGCTATTGACCCACACTACTGTGGGTTCCACGAGGGTAAAGATGGGGTCTGTTTTGTTTTTACTAAATCTTCAGCACTTACCAGTGTCCAGCTCATAATAGATAGGCAATAGATACTTTTTGGAATAATTGTTTTTAATATTTTATTATTTTTAATAAAATAATTGTTTTTTTTATAATTATTACTTTCTATATAATAATTATTAGATCAAAGGAATGGAATGGTCTTATAAGAATGTTTCTTCACACCTTCAGAAAAGATTTACTGCCCTAAACTCCTTTGACTTAACAGCAGATTTTAAAATGAATTTATTATTGTTATTTTATCAATGCAGTGGGCCATGGGCAGCCTCCTTGTCAGTTTTACCCACATCCTAGAGCATTAGAATCAATGGATAACTTAAAAGTCATGTAGTCATGTAGTACCCTAAGTTTACAGATGAGGAAACTTAAGACCCAAGAAGGAAATTGACTTGCTAAGGGTCACACAATTACAAAGCTGGGAATATCTCCTGGTTCCCATTCTGATTTTATTTCTACTACATTCTGCTCCTTCATTGTACCTTTTGTTTGTTCTTACTAATCAGCCCTAAATGAGTACATGCCCATTTTTACCATTTTATGCCTCCAGTCTTTGGCTTTGCTTATCACTCCCTCCAGGTCTTGCCAACAGGTTTTTACTGAGCAAACACTGTGTACCCTGTTCACTATGAAACCTCTGGAATGAGTGGACTGCCACTCTTCCTAGGGCTAAAGTTTATTGCAATGAATAAGCAGACCTATATAATATACCTGGAGAGCTTATACAAGACAGTATATATTAAGTTCTAGATTGCAGAACGGATTTTAAATGCTGCTCTGGTGTCCTGAAGCTGGTTCCTCCTGGCTTTGTGCATATCTCTTTCCAGTTTCACAGGTAGTCGTGTTACACTGGTAGCTTGAGATCTGCCATGGTGAGGGTTATTGGCAAACGCTACAAATCAGGGCTTTTACCCACCACCCCCCTCCCAAGAGCCAGCATACCACTGGTTTTAAGAATTCAGAGATTGAGGGTTCTTTTCCCTAAACCATGTAGCCTCTGAGAGCATAATCTGACCTTAAATATTTTTACCACTTCATCCTCATTTTCTTAGTGTTGACTCAAGTTGCAACCCCCATTTTTTTTAATGAAAGTACATAGAACAGAAAATTTTACAATTCATCCCAAATGGTAAGAGTAAATCTTGTTTTAGTCATATATATGTACACACACATAGGTATACATATATATAAATGTATGTGTATTGGTGTACTTGGTCATTAAATAAAATGCATTTTTCCCTTTGGGAAAAAAAAAAGAATTCAGAGAAAGGAAAAGTAGTGTAGGTTAGGATTATCTACTGAAGGTTCCATTGAAACAGAAGGGTTGGGAGAGTGACACGAGCAAAGGTGGGGGCAGTGATGAGTCTGCAGAGGGTATGGGGGGAGAAAGGGCAGTAGGGAGAGAGGATTATCTTGTATTTCAGGAGGTACTAATAGGAGATGCAGTTTGGCCTTCGAGGGTTTGAACCAGATAAATTTGGACAAAAAGGAAACCTTCAAGAAGAAGTCATTAAAAAATAGTTTTGGAAAATTAACATGGTCACTGCATACAGCATGAATACCTGCTACCTATGAAAATATTACAGTAATCCGTAGGTGAAGTGATGATGAGAATGACAAAAAGAGAATGTATCTAGGAAGTATTTTGAAGAAACTATTAGTATGACTTTCAGACAGAGTAATTTAAGGAAGACGTAAAGACTGAAGTTTTTGAGCATGGAGGACTGAAGGACTGCTACTCCGTTGTCAGAAATAAAGTTGGGAAGGCTTACTGATTTGGTGGAGAGGATGGTGCACTATTGAGTGGGAGGTGGCATTGAGTTATAGGTGAGGATGGAACCTCAGTCACAGACCTGAACACAAAGGAGGGGTAAAGTAAGGGAAATATATGGGAGCCATCAGTGTAGAGCTGATTATTAAAACAGAATGGAGGAGTCCTCCCTGAGAGCAGTGCGGGACAGAGGCAAAACTGAACCTTGGAGGCCTGATGTAGTGTAAGCAATAGGAAGTGGCAGAGGATATTAAAGAAGGTAGATCACAGAGGTCGGAGAAGAAGGGAGAAAACGTGGTGGTGTAAGGGAGGACTGAGGCCTTGTAGAAGGATGAGATCATTAGAGTCAAATGGCCACAAAGATGGGAAGAGGAGAGTCAGATGAGCTAATGAAAAGATTCTAAAAGACATATATATTCATATGACTAGAAAGAGATCACTAATTTACAGCAATTTTAGTAAAATGACTGGAGGAAGAAACATTGTAGTTAACGTGTGGGTGATGGGGTCAAGGTAGTAAATACATGCCACTTATTCAGTCACTTGCACTATGAAAGGAAGGAGGTAGTATTTTATTTATAGGAGCTGTTGAGAACAAGTGAATGTTTTGTTTGAGATAGTGGACCCTCAGTACCACTGTGGTGTAATAAGTCAGGAATTCTTATCAACTACTTGTAGATGTATAAATTGATTCAGCGTTTCTGGAAAGCAGTTTGTTATATATTTTAAGAATCTTAAGATTGGACCTAGAGATTATCATACTAAGTGAAGTAAGTCAGAGAGAGAAAGGCAAATATCATATGATATCACTCATACATGGAAGCTAATTTGTAAAAGATACAAATGAACTTATTTACAAAACAGAAGCAGACTTATAGATATTGACAAGAAACTTATGATTACCAAAGGGAAATATGGTGGGGAGGGATAAATCAGGAGCTTGGGATGAACACACATTACTATATATAAGATAGATAACCAGCAAGGACCTACTGTATAGCACAGAGAACTCTACCCAACATTCTGTGATAACATATATAAGAAAAGAATCTAAAAAAGAATGTATATTTGTATATGTATAACTGAATCATTTTGCTGTACACCTGAAACTAACACAACATTGTAAATCAACTATACTCCAATAAAATTAAAATATTAAAGAAGAAAAATGAATCTTAAAAAGGTTCATGTCCTTTAACCATCATATCCTTTAGCCCTCCACTACCAGGATTCTATATAAGAAAATAACCAGAAATGCCATTAAAGATTTATGTAGAAAGCTATTCATTGAAATATTATTTGTAATAGTGAAAAATGGGAAATAAATCCAGCCATAGGGAATGATTAAATTCAGGTTATATCCATTTGATGTTATACAGGTATCAAAAGTTGTTTTTTTTTTTTTTGCAGTATGCGGGCCTCTCACTGTCGCGGCCTGTCTCGTTGTGGAGCACAGGCTCCGGACGCACAGGCTCAGTGGCCATGGCTCACGGGCCTAGCCGCGCCGCGGCATGTGGGATCTTCCTGGACCGGGGCACGAACCCGCATCCCCTGCATCGGCAGGCGGACTCCCAACCACTGCGCCACCAGGGAATCCCTCAAATGTATTTTTTAATTAATCTTGGAAAAGTGTGACATATGCAAGATATGGAATTATCTGATTTTGGAAAATGTATATGTTGTGTATAAGTATAGGAAAAAGTCTGGGAAGAAATACACCAAGTTGTTATCCCCAGATGGTGTGATTATGGATGCTTTTGTTTTCCTTCATATGTTTTTTAGTTTCCCAAATTTTCTGTTATGAGCAAGTGTTACTTTCATAAGTTAAAAGGTTTTTCGTTTGTTTTAAGAGTGGAGAGGCAATGTTTGGCAGGAAAAAGGCAGTGGAAAGGAAGAATTTTTGAGAATTTTGGTACAACATCTCTCAGTAAGAAGGGTCACAGTTGGAGTGGTTCAGAGTGAAGGAAGGCTAGTGTTCTTCCAAGCCTGCAGGGATGGATGAGAAAACAGATGGAGGGGTAGGGAATCTGTTTCTGTCACAAAACCTATTTAGGTCAACAGCTAAGGCAGAGAGAGTTTCAAATAGCCACTGTTGGGAGTGGGCTAAAATGATGGGCGGAAAAAAGATCACCAAGGAGTGGCCCCATATCACTGAAGTTTGGCCACCAGAGACATGGATACTTTGCTTTCCATAGGCCCACTCCCCCACCCCGACTTAAAAAAACTGGCCAGATTCCAAAGGTTTATTTATAAATCTATTTTTTAGAACTCTTAAGATTTTTTTTCCCATAGAAACAGTTACAAATGGTAGTTAGGGTTCTAGCCAGCCCACAAAAGCTCATAATGTCAGTGTGTCTCGCCCATTTTTCCTTCCTAGAATTTTTCACATCTGTTAGTTCCTCTGCGTTAAGACCTATAACTGTCCTCTTTCCTTTGCACAACCCACTTGAACTACAGTGTTGTGACACCACTTAAAAGGTTTCCACATTTATGTCTACCCGCTTCTGCTCCCTTTACCCTACTTCTCCCCCACCCCTAGCCTTCCCTGCATTCTGCACCCAGATTTATCTGCCATAGTCACCATGGTTAGTGTTACTTTCCTGCTCAAAACTGCTCTGCCTGTTTCCCATAATCTTTTTGGGGTATGGCAGACAAAAGGCTCTCACTGTGGGGGAGCATGCATAGGCACAACTCTCATAGCCAGAGTGCATTAGGCCAGTATCATCACTTAAATTCTCAACCCTAGAGTATCAGCAATAGTGTTAGCAAGGCAGTTAGGCTTGTGAGCACTGGTTGCCTGGCAGGCAGCTGGAGAATTCTCTGTGCAAATCATTGTTTGAAGCCAGAAGAAATCCATCCCTTTTCAGAATAGTTACAGACAGGAGTCTGCAGTTGCAGTCAAGCTGTTCAGGTCTCATCGCTGAAAAAGCTCAGAGCAAGTTAATGTTTCAGGTTTGTTCATTTGTTTTGTTGTGGTCAGCCTTTAGGGCATTCCCACCCAACTTCTTCTAATGTAGAAAGCAAATCAGTGGTTTTCTATTCTAAATGAGCTCTGGGTGGGAATAAGAGCTCCAGCTTCCGTAAGTGACATATTGTCCTAACTTATTCTTCTTTCTAGTAGGTTTACTGAGCAGCTACAAACATTTCACATATGATTTCATCATAGCTATAAAATACAGTATTGATTAGATAGCCTATGTGTAGGAACCTTGCCATCCTCAGGATAAGCATACATTTAGTTTTTTCCTCCTGAGACTTAAAATTGACTCCGATTCACAAAACAGACTTTCAAAGTTCCTTATTCAGACTTGCTTTTTCCTATCACAGCAAACATTTCAGGACAAGCAGTATCCTATTTCAATTCTAGAAGGATTAAATAGGTATTTGTGGGCTAGCAGGAATACCGCCTAAGTATTTAGATCAAAAAATCTTTCCATGGGACACGAAAAAGGCATATTGTTGCCCCATGAACAAGGTGCTTCTCCCAGCCAGGATCATGGTAGCTCCTGGCCTTCTGGAACACTAGGAAAAGAGTAAGGCGGTTGGGCTGAGAGTCTCACAGCAGTGTTCTTGGGTCAGCTCTGTAGCTCTGGTCATTCATTGTGAGATAATGAGACAGTGGCTGTTTACCCGTGGGGGCCTCCAACTGCTGTAGAGGAGGGATGTGAAGTAAAGCCTTCTCCACGGAGGATGAGGATGAGAACATGGAGGATGAGCTGTAGAACAGTTCACACTGCATGTCATCAAGTAACTGAGAAGTGTATTAGAGACTGCATGCTCTGTAAAATCTGGAAGCTGGGGATATTTTAATACTCCACAGGGATTCCAAACTTTCAGTGTAATGAGTTACATATTGATATGCAGAAGTTAGAAATAAAGCAGAGCTCCTTTTCAGTGAATTGCTGTTGAAAAGAGGGATTTTTTTTTTTCTGTAGGTAGACTATTTATTCAAGAAATGAGACAGTAAAATATAACCTTAAATACAGACAAAAGCAGATCTTCTTAAATCTCATTAGAATCTTATTTATAGGATAGATTATAGGAATAGACCAGTGTATCTGACCTTTATAGCAAAACATGTCATATTTAAACTAAAGTACTGAAAAATTGTTTAAGAAATACATAAGGTAGGGAGTAATATTTTGCAGGAAGTAACCTAACTTTGGAATAAGAACATGTTTATTTCCACAATGAAATTTTAATAACTCATCTTTTATAAGAGCATTTTTTTTTATTGGTTTATGGTTGATTTACAGTGTGTTAGTTTCAGGTATACAGCAAAGTGATTCAATCGTACATATTTATATTCTTTTTCATATTCTTTTCCATTGTAGGTTATTCCAAGATATTGAATATACTTCCCTGTGCTATACAGTAGGTCCTTGCTATTTCTCTATTTTATATATAATAGTGTATATCTGTTAATCCCAAACTCCTGATTTATCCCTTCTCCACCCTTTTTCCTTTGGTAACCATAAGTTTGTTTTCTATGTCTGTGAGTCTGTTTCTGTTCTGTAAATAAATTCATTTGTATCATTTTTTAGATTCCACATATAAGTGATGTAATATGATATTTGTCTTTCTTTGTCTGATTTACTTCACTTGATATGATAATCTCTAAGTCGATCCATATTGCTGCAAGTGGCATTATTTCATCGAAAAGAGGGATTTTGAATGCAGCCAGAGACATAGGTATTTAGCTCTGCAGGTGTGCCCTGGTCATTCATGTAGCCTATGTTCAACAGGGACTCTAGCTGGTTGTGCTAAAAAGCAGCAATTCTCAAACATGGCAGCACATTAGAATCACTTAGAAAATCTTTCTAAAAAATACTAATGCCAGAGTCCTCGTCACAGAAATTGGGATTTAATTGGTCTGGGATGGCCCTGTGTGTTGGATTTTTGTTTTTCTGTGGTGATTCCAGTATACAGAATTCAAAGTCCATCTTTTTAGAGTAGTGCGTCTCAAACTTTAGTATGCATAAGCATCATGTGAAGGGCTTGTAAAGACGTCTTCCTAGTCCTCACCCCAGGAGATTCTGAATGTTTGGGGTGGGGTCTGAGAATTAGCATTTCCAGGAAGCTCCCAGCTGAGGCCGAATAGCACTGTTCTAGACTTTAGAGTGTGTGGTATTGGTTTTCCTGTGTCTGGCACATAGTGTGTACTCATCAGCTATTGACTGAATGTGGCTATTTGATTCTTGAAATTTAATGTTCATATGAATCAGTTGGATATCTCATTAAAAATACAGATTCAAATTCTGTAGGTCTGGAGTGGGAGCTGAAAGTCTGCATTTCTAACAAGCTCACAGGTGATGGCAACAACATTTGAGAACAGCAAGGTGTAACAAGATATATATCGTGTGTAATTTTCTCATCTGATTTCCACCAAGGTGCACTAGGCAGATGACCTTCACCTGGACATCTTTGGTCTACTCTGAATTGGGCACATTTCCTACTATACCCCATTTCTTTCCTTTTCTATCCCATTACAAAAACATATTGGAGTACAAATGAGTGAGAGTGACATTTTTATAGCGATAACATCAAATCCTCTCCAATTTTTAAAATATTAAATATCAAATAAATATTAAAATTTCATAAACTATGTATAAAGTAAAAAACAATAAGATGTAATTAATACACGTTTAAAAATATTCTTATTTAGAATAATTTTAATTTACAGAAAAGTCGCAAAGATAGTACAGAGTTCTGTGTATCCCTCACCCAGTTAACCCTAATGTCATTGTCTTACATAACCCACAGTACATTTGTCAATACTAAGAAATTAACAATGATACTTTGCTATCAACTAAAGGACAAACTTCATTTAGTTCTCTCCAGTTATTCTACTGATGTCCATTTTGTGTTCCAGGATCCAATCCAGGATACCACATTGCATTTAGTTGTCATGTCTCCTTAGTCTCTGCTGATCTGTGATGGTTTCATATTCTTTGATTTTCATGATCTTGACAATTTTGAGGAATACTGGTCAGATATTTTGTAGGATGTCCCTAAATTAGGTTTTGTTTGATGCTTTCTCACGGTAAGACTAGGGTTATGGGTTTGGGGAAAGAATAAATAGCACAGAGGTAAAGTGCCCTTCTCATCATATCGTATTAGACAGTATATAATATCCACATGATTTATTACTGGACTCATTTTATTTTTTATTGATGGACTCATTTTTTTACCTTGTTTTAATCTATTACTCTTATTTATTTTGTTGTTCAGATTATTCCAGTTTAGGCTTTATCAGATCAGCTTCTGTGTCCCTTTATAGGCCCTCATCATTTTGTTTTTTGGACACTTCCTTACTTTCTGGCACTACAGGATGGATATTCCAGACTCATCTTGTATTTTCTCTGCCCCAACATAGAATCAGCCAGTTTTCTCCAAGGAGTCCTGGTTCCTTTCATTGGATAATGGTATTTAGACACCAGGATCTGGCAATGAGTGTGCTTGTTGCTACTCAAGTGTCACTGATTCCAGGCCTTCCCAGTGGGTAGAGCTGGAAAATACATGTGTGTATACTAAACCATGTGTATACACATAATTATGTCTCTGTCTCATATCATCTTTCTATATGTATACACACATGTATATATAGAAAACTAAAGGTGCACATACTGAGTTTTCTGACTCTGACCCAGCACCGCATTCATTCTAGCCTTCCACCCTTGCTTTTGGAACTTCTTTCTTTGACAATGAGAAACCTGGCTCTCATTATCTACCATTTAGTTACTTACTTGATCAATCCTAGTATATACTTATAAAGTAGTTTCAGAATTGTTAACCAGTACTCCTGTAAGAAACAAATTTGCCAACTAAAGTACATTTCTCTTTGTCTTTAGTCTTACAGTTTCCAGTCAAAACAATATTTTCCAAAGTTACTTAGGTCAGCTCCTTTTTTCCCACCTTGAAGTTTATAAGGTTAGATCACACATTATTTCTAATACAATTAGATACATTTGTCACAGTCTGCTTTCCACCCTGGGAATGATCCGACATCCTGGTTGATATTTTAAAATTTGCATATATTAAAGCTCTCTGTGATGTAGTTTTAGGGGTTTTGACAAATGCCATGATTTTATTTTTAAGCAGATCATTGGCAGACTTCATAACTAGCAACATACGTGCAACAAACCTGGCAGCTGATCTTCACACAGGTTAAGAAACAATAACTTAGATAATCTTCTAAGAGCCTCCAGCCAGCAGTAATAACTCTAAGGCACAGATTTACAAATTGTGAGCCCCCAGACCAACAGTACTGGCATCACCTGGGAAATTGTTGGAAATGCAAATTCTCAGGCTCCACCTATACTTACTGAATCAGAAACTCTGGAAATGGGGTCCACTAGTGTGTGTTACGAGTCCTTTGGGTGATTCTGTTGCATACTAGAGCTTAAGGACTTCTACTCTTAAGATTAACTAGCCATTTGCCAGTCAGAGCCTTACGGGCACAGTGAGGCTTCATCTTGACTTCTTGCCAAGGCTTTGGGGACACAGAACTGGTCAGCCAGGGACAGGCTGCAAGTGTAGCCAGATGGTTTAACCCTCTGGGTTTAACAGCCCTTTAAGGGCTGGTTTTCTTTTGTTTGTTTTTTTTTTTGTTTTTAATTGTGATCCACCAGAGGATGGAAAATCTGGGGCTTGGATGTCTGGGGCAATATATTCTATCTCTTTGAGTTAGAAAAGTGGTCTTAATAATGATACTAGGGGAAGGGGAAGGGGAAGCTGTGACAAAGTGAGAGAGTGGCATGGACATATATACACTCCCAAACGTAAAATAGATAGCTAGTGGGAAGCAGCTGCATGGCACAGGGAGATCAGCTCAGTGGTTTGTGACCACCTAGAGGGGTGGGATAGGGAGGGTGGGAGGGAGGGAGACGCAAGAGGGAAGAGATATGGGAACATATGTATATGTATAACTGATTCACTTTGTTATAAAGCAGAAACTAACACACCATTGTAAAGCAATTATACTTCAATAAAGATGTTAAAAAAAATGATACTAAAACATTTTTATGCTTTAATTTTTTTGTAATTGCAAAATAAAGACCGAAATCACATCAAGACTTCATATATATATATTTTTTAGTGATGTCGGGTTTTTAAATTATTTTTTACAATGGTTTGTTATTTCTAATGTGTATAATATCATGTTTGTTTAGGTTTTAATAACCATTTATACCTTAAGGAGGTACAAATTCCTGGCCTCCAGTATGAAGTTGTAGTAAGAAGAGTTAGGAGATACTTTCTGATCTAGGTAAACCTCTCATGCCTTTAAGTCCCTATTCTTCACCTCCACCCCCAGGTATGTCTGTGACCTCAAGTACTACTTCTCTTTTCATTATTCCTCTGTTCTAGCCATGCTGGCCTCCTCTTTGTGTCCCTTAGGGCCTTTGCACTTACTGTTGTTTCTGATTGAAATACCCTTCCACCAGATACCTGCATACTAGCCCCCTCACTTCCTTCAAAAGTAGCATATTCTCAAAGAGAACTTCTACTTCCCTATCTAAAATTTCACACACACAGCACATTCCAAGCACAGAAACACTTTTACTCCCCATTGTTTATTTTTTCTCTCTGGAATTTACTATCTAACTATATATATACATATATATGTATATTTTTCCCCCTTCCTCTAGTAGAATGTAAGTTCAGCTGGCATAGATTTTTATCTGTTTTTTATACTGCCTGGAACAATACCTGACAAGTAGTATTTGTTGAATGAATAAATATCTCCAAACGTGCATTTGTGTGGCTGACAGTAAGTAGGTGTACATGGTAACATTTTTGCTTTATCATTATTACCCAAACTGAGCTGAGAGGCAGCTTGTCTTTTATTCTCCTAAACTGCCTCTGTTCTAATTAAGAGGGATGGGAAAGGACAGTACCTAAGGAGATAAATATTGATTCTTTTTCTGTTTCCTCTTTAGACAGTAGAGCTCACTGCCAGTTAACTTTGTTGCTTTCTGTCTCAGCACCTGCCAGAAGGCAATGGGACAGGATGGTGTGAGATGGGGATTTATAGGTCACATTAAACCAGTGGTTCTCTGGGGAAGATGAAAAAGTTGAGATGGATGGTGGTGATGGTGGCACAACAATGTGAATGTACTTAATGCCACAGCCCTGTACACTTAAAAATGGTTAGAATGGTAAATTTTGTGTTATATGTATTTTACCACAGTTTAAAAAAAAAAAAAACCCAAAACACAGTGGTTCTCAAAGTGTAGTTTCAAACCAGCAGTAGCAGCTTCACCTAAGATCTTGTTATAAATGCACATTCCCAACCTTCAACCCAGAATTGTTGATTCCAAAACTGGAGGTAGGTGTGCCTAGTGATATGCATTTTAACAAGCCATTCAGGTGGTTCTGATGCATACTGAAGTTTGAGAGTCACAGCATTGAATAATTGTTTTAATCCTTAGAGCTATGGAAAACTTTTGAAGAGGTTCATAGAATTTCTTCATGCCCTGATAACTGTATAAAATTACCTTGATCAGAAATTCTGACCACCTTAGGGGTAAAATTGAAGTGCTCTGGAAATGTTTTGAGGATTAGAGCTTTAAGTAATGTTTCAAGAAACAAACTTAACGCTTAGAGTGCCTGCTGTGTTTCAAGCATCTTGCCAAAGGCTCTCACACTTGTTTTCCATTTAACCCTCAAATCAGCCCTGGTGAAGTAAATACTACATTACCTATTATACATTTAAAACAAGCCGAGATCAGTTATAATTTATCTACTTTTCTTACAGTATATACTTACTGTCACTAGGTGGCACTGGTGGTGTGGTTACTCAGACCCAGGCAAAGCTTTCTGGGACTACCTGCCTAGAAAACTGAAATAAATGATGCCTTTTATGAAAGAAATCAGACTGCAGACAACCACAAATCTTGATACAAGTAGAGGTTCTAACTTAAGGTATGTCAGAGTTAGGACCTCTGAAAATTCACTCCTATAAAAAGCGATGAAAACATTACCATAAAGTCTTAAAATCAACTTTTTCACAACTCTAGGAAAAAACCAGAGGCTGTGACAGTCTGTGTGCATTTGTCAAAGAAAATGACTTCATGGTAAGGGCAACAAGGCTAATGGAGTTTTAACTGATTCCTGTCTCCTCTTGGCTTCACAGTAGCCTTGAAAACTAATACCTCAAAATTGCAGTAGCTCCAAAAACCTAGCAGACACTGAAGAAGGCAGAATGGATTTGGAGCTCCCCCAAACCCCTAGCCCCAGAGGACTGTTACTGTTTGGCCTGTGTGGTAGTTCCATGGAAATGCTCACTCACAGGGCTTGCCTTTTTTTTAATTAACCTGACTCAGAGCTAATACAATTCGAACAGCTTCTTTCTCACCCACCCCAGAGCATGCCCCCAAATGCACACATAGCCCTCCAGCAAAGGCTGGCAAACTTATTGGTGCAAGGCATTTAAGGAAGTCTCTGTCCAGTTATTAGTGGACTACTAAGCTAACATAGAACATAGACTTCTGTGGCAAAACACAACAAAGAATATTGGGGAATACAGAGCATTGGAAATAGAATTGAGAGTCTGGAAATAAACCCTCATATTTATGGACAAATGATTTTCTATATTATGTCAAAACAATTCAACAGGGGAAAGAATAGTCTTTTCGACAAATGGTGCTGGGAGAATTGGATATCCATATATAAAAAAATGAAGTTGGATTCCTTCCACACATAATATACCAATATTAACTGAAAATGGATGACAGATCTAAATGTTAAACCTAAAACTGTAACGTTCTTAGAAGATAACATAGGAGTAAACCTTTGTAACCTTGTATATGACACCAAAAGCTCAAGCAACAGAAGAAAAAATGGATAAGCTGGACTTCATCAAAATTAAAAATTTATATATTTAAAGGACATCATCAGGGACTTCCCTAGTGGCACAGTGGTTAAGAATCCGCCTGCCAATGCAGGGGACATGGGTTCAAGCCCTGGTCCGGGGAGATCCCACATGCCGTGGAGCACCTAAGCCCATGCACCACAACTACTGAGCCTGTGCTCTAGAGCCTGTGAGCCACAACTACTGAGCCTGCGTGCCACAACTACTGAAGCCCACACACCTAGAGCCCATGCTTTGCAACAAGAGAAGCCACCGCAACGAGAAGCCTGCACACCTCAATGAAGAGTAACCCCTGCTCATCGCAAATAGGAAAGCCTGCATGCAGCAACGAAGACCCAACGCAGCCCAAAATAAATAAATAAATTTATAAAAATAAATAAATAAAGGACATCATCAGGACTTCCCTGGTGGTCCAGTGAGTAAGACTCCACGCTCCCAATGCAGGGGGCCCAGGTTCCATGCCTGGTCGGGGAACTAGATCCCACATGCATGCCACAACTAAGAAACACACATGCTGTAACTAAGCCCACATGCTGCAACAAGAACCAGCACAGTCAAAAATAAATAAATAGGGCTTCCCTGGTGGCACAGTGGTTGAGAGTCTGCTTGCTGATGCAGGAGACCCGGGTTCGTGCCCCAGTCTGGGAGGATCCCACATGCTGTGGAGCAGCTGGGCCTGTGAGCCATGGCCGCTGAGCCTGGGCCTCCGGAGCCTGTGCTCCACAACAGGAGAGGCCACAGCAGTGAGAGGCCCACGTACCGCAATAAAAATAAAATAAAAATAAAGGATGTCATCAACATCATGAAAAGACAACCTGCAAAATGGAGAAAATATTTACAAATCGTATATCAGACAAGGAACTTGTATCTAGAATATATAAGAATGCTTATAACCCAATAACAAAAAGACAACCAAGTTAAATGAACAAAGAAGCTGAATGAACATTTCTCCAGAGAAGATATACAAAGAGCCAATAAACATGTGAAAATATCCTCATCCTCTTTACCCAGTAGGGAAATGCAAATCAAGACTATGTTGGGAAGGAAGAAATTTTCCTCTACCCTTCTCAGTTCTTGTGGCTGGTCTAAGAATTAAGTTGACATGAGACATAATGAGTTGACATTAACTAACATGTATACATGAGAGAGACCCTGGAAAACTGAGTTGCTGAAATGGCTGAAACCCTCACCTTAAATACCATCTTCAGGTAAAGACAAAGAGGATGTTGGAAGTAGGGGTTTGAGACTTCAAAGGGGAGGAAGGCAATTGACATGGAGATGGAATAGCAAATGTTTGGTAAATAAATGTTTGCTGGGCCATGCAGAGACAATGGGAAACAGGGTGGACTCTGATGTCCAGGCTGTTTCCACCACCACACTTAGCCCATATTCTTTACAGATATCGCTGATGATAGCTCTCTTCCTGGAATAGACCCTCTATCTAATTTTTTTTTAGGAAATTAGGGGAAGGTTAAAGTTTCTTCCTGAGTCTTCTGGGCCTTGATTGTTTTCAGCTAAAATAATCCACATGCCAAAGAAGACATTTTGGGGTGGCAAATTTTGCTTCTCTACGACCACAGTGAGCTACCATGTTACACCCACTAGGATGGCTTTTAAATTAACAACAAAAAAACAAGGCAGGATGTAGAGAGATTGGACCCCTCATACATTGCTGATGGAAATGTAAAATGTAAACACTTGGAAAAGGGTCTTGAAGTTTCTCAAACAAGTAATTCTGTGGAGTTGCCATATGACCCAGTTCTTTCACCTCTTACTATATGCCCCAAAGAAATGAAAATAGATGTTTACTCAAAAACTTGTACACAAATGTCCATATCAGCATTATTCATAATAACCAAAAAGTGAAAACCACTTAAATGTCCATCAACTGACTAATGTATAAACAAAATTTTGGATATCCATGAAATGGGATAAAATTTGTCAGTTAAAAACATCAAGTACTGAGTACTTCCCTGGTGGTCCAGTGGTTAAGAATCTGCCTTCTGATGCAGGGAACATGGGTTCAATCCCTGGTCAGGGAACTAAGATCCCATATGCCGTGGGGCAACTAAGCCCATGCCCCGCAACTACTGAGCCTATGTGCTCTGGAGCCTGTGCGCCACAACTAGAGAGAAGCACGTGCGCCACAATGAAAGATCCTGCATGCTGCAATGAAGATCCCACGTGCGGCAACTAAGACCAGACACAGCCAAATAATGACTAAATAAATAAATAAATTAATTAATTAATTAAGTATTTTCAAAAAATCAAGTACTGATAAATGCTACAACATAGACAAACTTTGAAAACATGCTAAGTGAAAGAAGCCAGTTAAAAAGGCCATATATTGTGTGATTTCATTTATATAATTAAATACTGTAGTAGTGATCAGTACATAACTTTGTGTATATAGAAAAAACTACAGAATTGTACACTTTATTTTTTATTTAGTATATATATTTAAAATTTTTTTACTTTATATTGGAGTATAGTTGATTTACAATGTTGTATTAGTTTCAGGTATACAACAAAATGATTCAGTTATACACATACATACTTCTGTTCTTTATCAGATATTTTGCCCATTTAGGTTATTATAGAATATTGAGGAGAGTTCCTTGTGCTATACAGTAGGTCCTTGTTGATTATCTATTTTATATATAGTAGTGTGTATATGTTAATCCCAAACTCCTAATTTATCCCTCCCCTCCACCTTTCCCCTTTCGTAACCATGTTTGTTTTCTAAGTCTGTGATGCTATTCCTGTTTCGTAAATAAGTTCGTTTGTATCATTTCTTTACATTCCACATCTAAGTGATATCACATGATATTTGTCTTTCTCTGTCTGACTTCACATAGTATGATAATCTTTAGGTCCAGCCATGTTGTAGCAAACGGCATTATTTCATTTTTTTTTTTTATGGCTAGTATTCCATTGTGTATATATACCATTTCTTCTTTTTTTGTTGTTTTTTTTGTGTGTGTGGTACGCAGGCCTCTCACTGTTGTGGCCTCTCTCATTGCGGAGCACAGGCTCCGGACGCGCAGGCTCAGCGGCCATGGCTCAACGGGCCCAGCCGCTCCGCGACACGTGGGATCTTCCCGGACCGGGACACGAACCCGTGTCCCCTGCATTGGCAGGCGGACTCTCAACCACACAGCCACCAGGGAAGCCCTACCACTTCTTTATCCATTCATCTGTCATTGCACATTTAGGTTGCTTCCATGTGTTGGCTATTGTAAATGGTGCTGCATTGGACATTGGGATGCATGTATCTTTTCAACTTGTGTTTTTTCTCTGTATATGCCCAGAAATGGGATATGTGGATCACACGGTAGCTCTATTTTTACTTCTTAAAGGAACCTCCATAGTGGCTGTACCAATTTACATTCCCACCAACAGTGTAGGAGGCTTCCCTTTTCTCCACACCCTCTCCAGCATTTATTGTTTGTAGACTTTTTGATGATGGCCATTCTGACTGATGTGAGGTGATACCTCATTGGAGTTTGGATTTGCATTTCTCTAATAATTAGTGATCTTTTTATGTGCTTTTTGGCCATCTGTATGTCTTCTTGGAGAAATGTCTATTTAGGTCTTCTGCCCAGTTTTTGATTGGGTTGTTTGTTTTTCTGGTACAGTAAGTCCCCTACATACGAAACTTCAAGTTGCGAGCTTTCAAAGATACAAACGTGCGTTCGCATGTACAGTCACGTAAGTTAGTTCATGTGTCTGGCGTTCATTGTTATGTGCGTGCGTCCTGTACAAGTGGTTGTGCTTTTATGTACTGTATAGTACTATATAGAGTACAGTAGTACAGTATCTTTATTTCAAGCTAGATCTGCAAGAGAATGACTTCATTGAACTCCTTGCTATGCAACACGAGGAGCTTACTAATGAAGACCTGATGGAATTGGAGGCTGAGAGAAAGTACGAAGAGAGACAAGAGGAAGAAGAAGTAACTGAAGAACCGAAGAGATTCATGATGCAGGAAATGACAAGGAGATTTTCTTTATTTGAGGAGGCACAGGACCCGAACGTAGAATGGTACACAAAGGTTGCAGCAGCTGTTCAGAATGCAGTCCAGTGCTACTGTGTCATCTATGACAAGAAAAGAAGAGTTACTACCCAGACATCACTGGATCGTTTTTTCAAGAGGGTAGATAGAATTGAATCCAGCAAGGAACCAGAACCTGTGCCATCAATGTCAGGCATGAGTGAAATTGCAGCTTGCCCTGTCTCCTATTGCTGATGACCCTTCAGCTCTACCATTTCCCACCTCCTCTCCCTCCTCTAGTCAGTAAGTCTTCTTGCCTTTTCACTTGATGCCAGCCCGTGTATGCCAGCTGTTGTACTGTACTACTCTACAAGGTACTGTACTGTGAGATTAAAAATGATTTCTTTATTTTTTGTGTTTGTTTTTTATGTATTATTTGTATGAAAAGTATTATAAACCTTTTACAGTACAGTACTATATAGCCAATTGTGTTAGTTGGGTATCTAGGCTAACTTTGTTGGACTTACAAACAAATTGGACTTACGAATGCACTCTTGGAATGGAACTCGTTCGTATGTAGGGAACTTACATTGAGCTGCATGAGCTATTTGTATATTTTGGAGATTAATCCCTTGTCGGTTGCATTATTTTCTCCTGTGGGTTGTCTTTTTATTTTGCTTATGGTTTCCTTTGCTGTGCAAAGCTTATAAGTTTAATTAAGTCCCATTTGTTTATTATTATTATTTTTTAAAGAAGATGTTGGGGGTGGGAGTTTATTAATTATTTATTTTTGCTGTGTTGGGTCTTCGTTTCTGTGCGGGGGCCACTCTTCATGTCGATGCTAAGGCCTCTCACTATCGTGGCTTCTCTTGTTGAGGAGTACGGGCTCCAGACGCTCAGGCTCAGTAGTTGTGGTTCATGGGCCTAGTTGCTCCGTGGCATGTGGGATCTTCCCAGACCAGGGCTCGAACCTGTGTCCCCTGCATTAGCAGGCAGATTCTCAACCACTGCGCCACCAGGGAAGCCCTATTACTGTTTTTATTTTCATTACTCTAGGAGGTGAATCCAAAAAGGTATTACTGTGATTTATGTCAAAGAGTGTTCTGCCTATGTTTTCCTCTAAGAGTTCTATAGTATCCAGTTTTACATTTAGGTCTTTAATCTATTTTGAGTTTATTTTTGTGTATGGTGTTAGGGAATGTTCTAATTTCATTCTTTTACATGTAGCTGTCCCAGCACCACTTATTGAAGAGACTGTCTTTTCTCCATTGTATATTCATGCCTCCTCTGTCATAGATTAATTGACCATAGGTACATGGGTTTATTTCTGGGCTTTCTGTCCTGTTCCTTGATCTATACTTCTGTTTTTATGCCAGTACCATATTGTTTTAATTACTGTAACTTTGTAGTATAGTCTGAAGTCAGGGAACCTGATTCCTCCCGCTCCATTTTTCTTTCTTAAGATTGCTTTGGCTATTTGGGGTCTTTTGTGTTTCCATACAAATTTAAAAATTTTTTGTTCTAGTTCTGTGAAAAGTGACACTGGTAATTTGAAACAGATTGCACTGAATCTTTAGATTGCCTTGGGTATTACAGACATTTTGACAACGTTGATTCTTCCAATCCAAGAACATGGTATATCTTTCCACCTGTTTGTGTCATCTTTGATTTTTTTCAAGGGTGCCTTATAATTTTTGGAGTATAGGTCTTTTGTCTCCTTAGGTAGGTTTATTCCTAGGTATTTTATTCTTTTTGATGCAGTGGTAAATGAGATTGTTTCCTTAATTTCTCTTTCATTGTTAGTCTATAGAAATGCAACAGATTTCTGCATATTAGTTTTGTATTCTGCAACTTTACCAAATTCATTGATGAGCTCTAGAAGTTTTCTGGTAGCATCTTTTGGATTTTCTCTGTATAGTATCTTATCATCTGCAAACAGTGACTATTTTATTTCTTCCTTCCAATTTGGATTTCTTTTATTTCTTTTTCTTCTCTGATTGCTGTGGCTAGGACTTCCAAAACTATGTTGAATAAAAGTGGCTAGAGTGGACATCCTTGCCTTGTTCCTGATCTTAGAGGGAATGCTTGCAGCTTTTCACTGTTGGGTATGATGTTTTCTCTGGGTTTGTTGTATATGGCCTTTATTATGTTGAGGTAGGTTCCCTCTATCCCCACTTTCTGGAGAGTTTTTATCATAAACTGGTGTTGAATTTTGTCGAAAGCTTTTTCTGCATCTATAGAGATGATCATATGGTTTTTTGTTTTTTTTTTTTAATTTTTATTTATTTATTTATTTATTTTTTTAACATCTTTATTGGGGTATAATTGCTTTACAATGGTGTGTTAGTTTCTGCTTTATAACAGAGTGAGTCAGTTATACATATATATATGTTCCCATATCCCTTCCCTCTTTGTCTCCCTCCCTCCCACCCTCCCTATCCC
>NW_006775104.1:2552631-2553268 GCF_000442215.2 Lipotes vexillifer | reverse complement strand
GAAAGAAAGAAAGAAAGAGAGGAGGGAAGGAAGGAAGGAGGGAAGGAAGAAAGAAAGAAAGAAGAAAAGAAAGAAAGGAAGAAGGCAAGAAGGAAAGAAAGGAGGGAGGGAGGGAGGAGGGAAGGAAGGAAGGAGGGAAGTAAGGAAAAAATACAGAAAGAAAGAAGATATAGTACAATAAAATAAAGTATAATAAAGTTATTGAATTAAAAAAATAATTATTTAGAGGAAAAAAAAACGGGACGGATAGAACCTTAGGACAAATGGTGGAAGCAAAAAGAAAGAAAGAAGATATAGTACAATAAAATAAAGTATAATAAAGTTATTGAATTAAAAAAATAATTATTTAGAGGAAAAAAAAACGGGACGGATAGAACCTTAGGACAAATGGTGGAAGCAAAACTATAGAGACAAAATCTTACATAGAAGCATACACATATACCCTCACAAAAAGAGGTAAAGGGGGAAAAATCATAAAACTTGCTCTCCAAGTCCACCTCCTCAATTTGGGATGATTCGTTGTCTAAAGGAGGGAAGGAAGGAAAGAAAGATAGAAAGAAGGTAAAGTATAATAGAGTTATTTAAATTAAAATTAATTATTAAGAAAAAATTTTTAAAAAAAAACAATGGACGGATA
>NW_006775104.1:2522288-2551909 GCF_000442215.2 Lipotes vexillifer | reverse complement strand
GCCGTGGCGCACTAACCCCTTCGGGCTCTGTTGAAGCCGCCAACCCCAGTCCTCTCCCTGAGCTCCGACCGAAACCGAAACCGAGCCTCAGCTCGCAGCCCCTCCCGCCTCAGCGGGCGAGCACACAAGCCTCTCTGGCTGGTGAGTGCCGGTCGGCACCGATCCTCTGTGCGGGAATCTCTCCGCTTTGCCCTCCGCACCCCCGTTGCTGCGCTCTCCTCCGCAGCTCCGAAGCTCCCCGCTCCGCCTCACGCAATCTCCGCCCGCGAGGGGGCTTCCTAGTGTGTGGAGACCTTTCCTCCTTCACAGCTCCCTCCCACTGGTGCAGGTGCCGTCCCTATTCTATTGTCTCTGTTTTTAATTAATTTTTCCTTTTGCCCTACCCAGGTACGTGGGGAGTTTCTTGCCTTTTGGGAGGTCTGAGGTCTTCTGCCAGCATTCAGTAGGTGTTCTGTAGGAGCTGTTCCACATGTAGATGTATTTCTGGTGTATTTGTGGGGAGGAAGGTAATCTCCGCGTCTTACTCCTCCGCCATCTTTCCACAACCCCGATCATATGGTTTTTATTCTTCAGTTTGTTAATGTGGTGTATCACACTGGTTGATTTGTGGATATTGAAAAATGCTTGCATCCCTGGGATAAATCCCATTTGAACATGGCATATGATCCTTTTAATGTATTGTTGGATTTGGTTTGGTGGTATTTTGTTGAGGATTTTTGCATGTATGTTCATCAGGGATATTGGCCTGTAATTTTCTTTTTTGTATGATATCTTTGTCTGTTTTTGGTATCGGGGTGATGGTGGCCTTATAGAATGAGTTTGGGAGTGTTCCTTCCTCTGCAATTTTTTGGAATAGTTTCAGAAGAATAGGTTTTAACTCTTTTCTAAATTTTTTTTTTGTTCTTTTTCTTTTTTTTTTTTTTTTGCGGTACGCGGGCCTCTCACTGTTGTGGCCTCTCCCAATGCGGAGCACAGGCTCCGGACGCGCAGGCTCAGCGGCCATGGCTCACGGGCCCAGCCGCTTCGCGGCATGTGGGATCTTCCCGGACCGGGGCACGAACCTGTGTCCCCTGCATCGGCAGGCGGACTCTCAACTACTGCGCCACCAGGGAAGCCCTTCTCTAAATTTTTGATAGAATTCGCCTGTGAAGCCATCTGGTCCTGGACTTTTCATTTGTTGGAATTTTTAAATCACAGTATCAATTTCAGTACTTGTGATTGGTCTGTTCATATTTTCTATTTCTTCCTGGTTTAGTCTTAGGAGACTGTACTTTCAAAGAATTTGTCCATTTCTTCTAGGTTGTCCATTTTATTGGCATATAGTTGCTTGTAGTAGCCTCTTATGATCCTTTGTATTTCTGTGGATTCAGTTGTAACTTCTCCTTTTTCATTTCTAATTTTATTAATTTGAGCCCTCTCCTTTTTTTTTCTTGGTGAGTCTGGCTAAAGGTTTATCAATTTTGTTTATCTTTTCAAAGAATCAGCTTTTAGTTTCATTGATCTTTGCTATTGTTTTTTTGGTTCTATTTCATTTGTTTCTGCTCTGATCTTTATGATTTCTTTCTGTCTACTAACTTTGGGCTTTGTTTGGTCTTCTTTCTGTAGTTGCTTTAGGTGTAAGTTTAGGCTGTTTATTTGAGATCTTTCTTGTTTCCTAAGGAAGGCTTATATTGCTATAAACTTCCCTCTTAGAACTGCTTTTGCTGAATCCCATAGGTTTTGAATTGTTGTGTTTTCATTTTCATTTGTCTCTAGGTATTTTTTGATTTCCTCTTTGATTTCTTCAGTGATCCATTAGTTGTTTAGTAGCATATTGTTTAACCTTCATGTGTTTGTGTTTTTTGCAGTTTTTTTCTTGTAGTTGATTTCTAGTCTCATAGTGTTGTGGTCAGAAAAGATGCTTGATATGATTTCAGTTTTCTTAAATTTACTGAGGCTTGCATTGTGGCCCAACATGTGATCTATCCTGGAGAATGTTTCATGTCCACTTGAGAAGAGTGTGTATTCTGCTGGTTTCAGATGGAATGCTCTATGTGTAACAAGTAATTCCATTTGGTCTAATGTATCATTTAAGATCTGTGTTTCCTTATTGATTTTCTGTCTGGATGATCTGTCCAGTGATGTAAGTGGGGTGTTAAAATCCCTTACTGTTATTGTGTTACTGTTAATTTCTCCTTTTATATCTGTTAATGTTCACCTTGTATATTAAGGTACTTCTATGTTGTGTGCATATATATTTACAATTGTTATATCTTCTTGGATTGATCCCTTGATTATTATATAGTGTCCTTCTTTGTCTCTTGTAACAGTCTTTATTTTAAAGTCTATTCTGTCTGATATGAATATTGCTACTCCAGCTCTTTTGATTTCTATTTGCATGGAATACCTTTTTCCATCCCCTCACTTTCAGTATGTATGTGTCCCTAGATCTGAAGTGGGTCTCTTGTAGACAGCATATATACATGTCTTGTTTTTGTATCCATTCAGCCAGTCTATGTCTTTTGTTTGGATCATTTAATTTGTTTACATTTAAGATAATTGTCAATATATATGTTCTTATTGCCATTTTGTTAATTGTTTTGGGTTTGTTTTTGTAGGTGTTTTCTCTTCCCTTTCTCTTTTGTACTGTTCTCTAGTGATTTGATGACTAACGTTAGTGTTGTGTTTGGATTCCTTTTCTTTTTTGTGTGTGTATCTATTGTAGATTTTCAATTTGCAGTTACCATGAGGTTTTGATGTAGCAGTCTCTCTCTCTCTCTCCCTCTCTGCCCTCCTCTCTCTCTCTATACACACACACACACAAACACACACACACACAGTTGCTGGTCTCTGAATTTCAAATGTATTTCCAATATCCTGCATTTTTTGTACTGTCCTCTTCTATTGATTGCTGGGTTCTTTGTTTTCTTTTTTTTTTTTTTTTTTGCGCAGTACGCGGGCCTTTCACTGCTGTGGCCTCTCCCATTGCAGAGCACAGGCTCCGGATGTGCAGGCTCAGCAGCTATGGCCCACGGGCCCAGCCGCTCCGTGGCATGTGGGATCTTCCCAGTCTGGGGCACGAACCCGTGTCCCCTGCATCGGCAGGCAGACTCTCAACCACTGCGCCGCTAGGGAAGCCCCAATTGTTGGTTTTGATATCATATTT
This sequence comes from Lipotes vexillifer, assembly GCF_000442215.2. Lineage (NCBI taxonomy): Eukaryota > Metazoa > Chordata > Mammalia > Artiodactyla > Lipotidae > Lipotes > Lipotes vexillifer. Next base: position 2,548,764 of record NW_006775104.1, on the reverse strand, counting down.
GTGTGGATGATTTCCTACCTTTACTGTATGTTTGCCTCTACTGGTGAGGTTTCCCATTGGTAATTTTCTTGCTAATAGATGTGGGCTTTTCTGCCAAGAAGTTCCTTTAGCATTTGTCATAAAGCTGGTCTGGTGGTGCTGAATTCTTTTAGATTTTGCTTGTCTGTAAAGCTTTTGATTTCTCCATCAAATCTGAATGAGAGCCTTGATAGGTAGATTACTCTTGGTTGTAGGTTTTTCCCCTTTCATCACCTTAAATATATCATCACTCCCTTCTGGCCTGCAGAGTTTCTGCTGAAAAATCAGTTGATAACCTTACAGGAGTTCCCTTGTATATTATTTGTTGCCTTTCCCTCATTGCTTTTAATATTTTCTCTTTGTCTTTAATTTTTGTCAGTTTGCTTACTATGTTTCTCAGCATGTTCCTCCTTGAGTTTAATCCTGTATGGGATTCTCTGCACTTACTGGACTTCGATGACTGTTTCCTTTCCCATGTTAGGGAATTTTTCAGCTATTATCTCTTCAAATATTTTCTCAGGCCCTTTCTCTCTTCTTCTTGGACTCCTGTAATGCAAATGTTGGTGCGTTAAATGTTGTCCCAGAGGTCTCTTAAACTGTCCTCATTTCTTTTCATTGTTTTTTTCTTTATTCTGTTCGGCAGCAGTGATTTCCACATTTCTGTCTTCCAGCTCACTTATCCGTTCTTCTGCCTCATTTATTCTGCTATTGATTTATTTTAGTGTATTTTTCATTTCAGCTATTGTATTGTTCATCTCTGTTTGTTCTTTGTATCTTCTAGCTCTTTGTTAAACATCTCTTGTATCTTCTCAGTCTGTGCCTCCATTCTTTTTCTGAGATCTTGGATCATCTTTGATATCATTACTCTGAATTCTTTTTCTGGAAGGTTGCCTATCTCCACTTAATTTCATTGCTTTTCTGGGGTTTTATCTTGTTCCTTCATCTGGAATATACTCCCTTGTTTTCTCATTTTATCTAACTTTCTGTGATTGCGGTTTCCACAGGCTGCAGGGTTGTACTTCCTCTTGCTTCTGGTGTCTGCCCCTGGTGGGTGAGGCTGGTCTAAGAGGCTTGTGCAGGCTTCCTGGTGGGAGGGACTGATGCCTGTCTACTGGTGCATGGAGCTGAGTCTTGTCCCTTGTTGGGCAGGTCTGTGTCAAGAGGTGTGTTTAGAGGTGGCCATGGGCTCAGGAAGATTTTAGGCAGCCTGTCTACCAATGGGTGGGGCTGTGTTCCCACTCTGTTAGTTGTTTGGCCCGAGGCATCCCAACGCTTGCACCTACAGCCTGTTGGGTTGGGCCAGGTCTTGTTGTCTAAATGGTGACCTCCAGGAGAGCTCACACCAATGAGTACTCCCTGGTATCTCTGCCACCAGTGTCCTTATCCCCACAGTAAGCCACAGCTGCCCCCCACCTCCACAGGAGACCCTCCAAGACCAGCAGGTAGGTCTGGACCAGGCTCCTATGAAGTTACTGCCATTTCCTGGGTCCTGGTGTGCACGAGACCTGTGTGCATCCTCTAAGAGTGGCATTTCTGTTTCCCCCAGTCCTGTGGAGTTCCTGCGATCAAGCCCTGCTGGACTTCAAAGCCAAATGCTCTAGGGGCTCCTCCTTCCGATGCCAGACCCCCAGGCTGGGGAGCCTGGCCCGGGGCTCAGAACTCTCACTCCTGTGGGAGAACCTCTGCGTTATAATTATTTTCCAGTTTGTGGGTAACCCACCTGGTGGGTGTGGGATGTGATTGTATCGCACATGCATTCCTCCTACCATCTTGTGGAGCTGCTTCTTTGTCTTTGGATGTAGAATATCTTTTTTGGTAGTTTCCAGTCTTTTTTTGTCGATGGTTGTTCAGCAGTTATTTGTGATTTTAGTGTTTTTGTGAGAGGAGGTAAGCTCAACTCCTTCTACTCTGCCGCCATGTCTCCAATCCTCCTTTACTTTCAAACTGAGAGTTGTGGTGGATGAGCTTTTTGCCTTCCCCAGATGGTTGAAGCTTACAATTTTTGTTTTTGGAAACCCTACCACCTCCTTATTTCTATTATTATTTTTGCAAGAAAGGTATAAAGAGAGTTGGAGTGGAGGTGAGGTTTGTGATTGAGAAAGCCCTGGACTCCCTTCTCCATCTTTCACCTCTTTCTCTCTGATTGGTTCCTGTCCAGCAGCAGATGGAAGCAGGAGATGATTCTGAATTTTACACTTTAAAAGGATGAATTTTTGATGTGGAATTATGTATCAATAAGTGTTGTTTTAAACATCTTTAGACATATATAAACATATGCCTATGAGAAGTCCACAGTGATATCTTTTAGATTGCTATGTTTAAAAGTTTTCTTAACAGCAAGAGAAAAAAAAAGAAGGAAATTATGTTTCTCACCAACTATGGGAGGTCCAGTGCTATAATCACATTTTACTCTTCGTCACTCTCTTGCATCTCCTTATTGCTTCAAACTCTGAAGGTACAATGACACTCAATTAGGAGTTTGGAATTTCAAAGGTACACACTGTCCACTAACAAATAGATTTTTAAAACTGCTTGAATTCTCCTGTGATGTTTTAAGCACAAAGCTGTGAGGGCACACTCTTGTCACATTAAAAGCAAGTCTTGGGCATGTTTTTCTTTGTCACCCAGAGCATCATGGAGGGTCAGGACCCTGGTCAGATTTATCATTGGTGACTTTCCAGCTTTCTTTTCTGTTTCATTCTACTGCAGTGCTCCCTTTCTTCCATGTCGTAGGACCCTAGGGCTCTTTTGTGATCTTCTGACTGAATCCTATACCAGTCCTGCTCTCTCTTATACCATGACACCCCCATACTTAGAATTATCCCGTTTTACCCTCATCAGAACTGTTTATGGCTGTCTCTGCTTTGAATTCTGATTAATTATTGACATTAAAAAATGTTCATGCTAACGCTGAAGGTGAAAATTTCTAAGTTCTTAAGCATACATTCGTTTTAAGAAGGAATGTGTTTCTTAGGTTTGTTCACTGAAAAGGTCTGGAAACAGTGACAAACTCAGTAACAATGAACCTCCCTCAGCATCTCTAAGAACATTTTCTACTTAAAGGAACCAGAGCACTTTGGAGGAATGTCTGATTCCAAATCTGGGGCAGGAAGCATTTAAAATGAGTACAGAACATGTTAGAAAGTAAGGCAGCTATAAATGATTACTGGGCGCATGTTGAAAGGACCCAGGAGCCAGTTAGAAAGGTCCCCAGTGACTAAAGATAGGAACATCTGGGCATTAAAAAGAAAAATAACTGGAATGGACTGGAGCACATCACATGTGTTAAGTGCAAGAATTCCTTATGTTACTTATAAACAAAAGGTTACCTGTGGAGGAAACCGCAGGAAACCAATTCATTAATTTGAAAACTGGCAAATAAAGGGAAAGAATCAAGCATTTATTCTACATTTCTTATATGACTTTTACCTCAGGATAACCAAATAAGTAAAGTAGAAAAAAATACTACCATCTTGCAACCCCTAATGAAACAGTCACCAATCTGCATAAAACATTAGATGAAAGGTGATGGAGAACTTTATAAGGATGAGTCACACTGATAGTATCTACTGCTCAATTTTAATATCACAAAAAGACAAAATCGATGTATACCTTAGGATATCATACGGTAGGGTGTACACAGTACCACCTATGACATTTTCTTGCTAAATATTCTAACCTGAATCTGATGAAACCTCAAAAATCTGTTTACAAGAAATAGGGGAATTAGAAGAATATGTTAAATAACACCATGGGGAGGCAATCAGCAAAACCTAAAGCGAGGGAAATTCGAACTAATGATCTAGTTTCTTCAACAAATATATGACAAGAAAAAAAGGAGGGAGAGACCTATATGGCATGCATCAACTGTATTCAGTGTGTGCACCTATTTAGAATAAATCCACTGTAAAAAAAATTGTGAGTCCATTGGAGAAATTGAATCATAATGTCATTTGATCATAATGTGCTGATATCAAAGGAATATTTTTTAGTTATGTTAATGGTATTCTGGATATGATTTTGAAGTTATTATTGTCTTGAGATAAATACTGAAGTGTTTATCGATGAACTAATAGGTTGTTGGGGATTTGCTTTAAAATAATCTGGTTGGTGGGAGGGAGTGGGTGGGATTCAGACGACACAATATTGGCCATGTATTGATAATTGGTGAAACTGGGTGGTGAATACATAGTGATTTGTAATACTATTCTCTATAGGTGTTTAGAGTTTAGACTTTAAAAATTAACTGCATACATATACTGTATATGATAACATAGTTTTATACATTTGTATGTATATAAATATATATATAGTTTTAAAATTATACATAAATTGTGACTGTATCTAAAGTTGATTTCTAATTGGAGAATTATGTCTTGGATGGAACAAGGCTTTCTAAAGAGCCCCTTGCTGGCCATTGCAGCCCCCTACCCAGAGTTTATCAGAACAGTATTGGCAACTTGGCATCTTGTTTTAGCACTTCTGGGAGGTTGCTAATCTTTACCTCAATGGCCAAGGGTCATAATCCGTAATATTCCCACCAGAACCATTATTGTTATGATAAGACACACGTGAGAAGTGCTTTTATAAAACTTACAGCTGATAAAATGTTTATGTTGTAAATTCGTAATTTCCTAGTCAGCAAAACATGCATATTTAAAGATAGCACTAAGCATAGCACCTTAAATATAGTACATGTATCTTACATATAGAGTAGGATATTCATTTTTAAGTGAGTTAATCTTTGTAAATGAAATTGTATCTTGCAGGTATTTCTCATTTTGAGACATCAATTTCCTTTCTCTGAAACATTTTTCTCTCTTTTCTAGGAAGTTATTTTAGGTTCTGTGAAAGAGATGCTTTCTCATCTTTAAGGCTTACGAGAAACTCTGATTTGAAGAGAATAAATGGATTTTGCAACAAACCCCAGGAAATTCCAAAGCCTCCAACCCGTAAGTTTTTATTAGTCTTTCTGCTTACGGACTAGGCAGCTCCCAAAGACTAGAATAACTTGGAATCAAAAGAACCTAGGGGCTTCCCTGGTGGCACAGTGGTTAAGAATCCACTTGCCAATGCAGGGGACACGGGTTCGAGCCCTGGTCTGGGAGGATCCCACATGCCACAGAGCAACTAAGCCTGTGCGCCACAACTGCTGAAGCCCGCGTGCCTAGAGCCTGTGTTCCACAACAAGAGGAGCCACTGCAATAAGAAGCCCGTGCACCGCAACGAAGAGTAGCCCCCGCTCGCCACAACTAGAGAAAGCCCTCTCACAGAAATGAAGACCCAACACAGCCAAAAATAAATAAATAAATTTATTTAAAAAAAGAAAAAAAAGAACCTAAAAGAGAGGTGGTCACAGGGGTCCCTATATCATACCCTATCATGTAGTTCAGGCCTCCCAAATTGTGCTTATATTAGCTGTGCTTACATGTGGCAGTGATTTCTTCATTTTTCTCGTTTGTCATTTTCATCTCTTGCCTCAGGGATTTGACTGGAGCTTTTTATAGGATGATAGATGCACCAAAGTAAATAGAGGTCTAGAAATCATCTTTTAAGGAACCTCAAAGATGAACCAAATCAAAAAATGATGTTTGGGGTAAAATATAATTAGGGCTACGCACTGGCTTGTACATTGACTTCAGCCATGTTTAGTCCTATCCCTAACTCCAAACCCTGTCATTGTCACCACTGTGGAAGAAGGAGCATAATATATAAACTGTAGGGTCCCAGGAACTATTTGCTTGTTGCTTCTTCATGGCAGTGCACTAGGGCCAGTCAGGTATTGGTGAGTGGAAGAGAATTATTCTCAAAAAATATTTATCAAGAGCTTCAGAATGTTTATACCCTTTGACCTGGTATTTCACTTCTGGAAATCTATCCTAAGGAATAATCCCTATATGTGGAAAAAGCTTTGAATGTAAAGATGTTCCCATTTATATATATATATGGAAAATGAAAAATTAGTCTAAATGTTAAGTAATCTGGAAATGATTAATTATATATGTTGGATCTACTTGATGAGGTTGTGCAGCTGTTGGAAATAGGGCTTATAAATACCGCATACTGGCATGGAAAGTGTTTGTCATCATGTTAATGAACAAAGCAGGATACAAAATTTTATATTGTGCGTAAGCACAAGCATGGTACATATAGAAATTACATATATGTACATATGTATGGGGATAAGATTTAGGAAACACACCAAAATAAAAATATAGTGATCATGCTATGACAGGAGAATTAGGGGTGGTTTTTATATTTTTCTTTTTTCACATCTATACTTTCTGAATTGTCTTTAATGAGTATATAGTACATAAAATGAAAAAAAAAAAAACTCTAGAGAAAGTTGTGCCAAGTGCTGGAATGGTTAAAAGATAAAATCACAGCAGTTCTATTTCTGTACTTCTAAACCTCTTTTCTTGACTTTGGTTCTTTATGGATTCTTTTCCAAGTGACCTTCCTGTTCCTTTTGCTGTTGCCTTCTGGTTAAGTGAAAGGTGCAGCTTAAGCAAAGGTGATGTGTATGTAGTCAAGGAGATGGTCTGTCTGCAAGAGAGATGTAGGCATTATATGGAAGTTGGATGAGATTATCTCCAAGGTCCTTTCTAACCCTGACATTCTGTGATTCCCTAGCTTTTTCTGCTCCTTGTCTTCAATGACTTCCCCTTCCTTTGAAAGGCTCTCTTATAGTCTGTGGTTCTACCTTTCTTGTTCATTTTCATCTTTGGCTGCTCTGTTTTCCTCTGCTGCCTCTTTCCCCTGTCTCCTTTCTGGGTCATGCTCCAAGGCTCAGCCCCTGGTCGTCTATGTTTCTCTATCATCCTCACTGGCTCTCCCTTTGCACCAGTGGTTATCTCCACTCCCAACTTATTAATGAAACCTGCTCAGATGGCATGAATTTGGAGTCAGTAGATCTAAAATGGCATTCATGCTTTTTCCTCTCCTGACTGGTTCTTTTCACAATCTCCTTATTTTGGTTAACAATACTGTCTTACTCATCCAAGTTTGAGGTTCTTCATGAATCCTTCTTTGTCTTCATCTCCAAATTCTTTCAGTCATCATCGGATTGACTTTGTTGTCTCTCTCTCTGCTGTTATAACTCTAGTTCTGACTATATCACCTCACCCTTGTATTGTAATACCTTGTATTATAATCTTCTGTTTGGACTTGTTACCCACTCTGTCCTATCCTTTTGCTTTCCATCCATTGTGCAGATTAAATTTTCTAAAATGTTAACTTCTTCCTTGCTTCAAAGTGTACAGCAGTTTTTGAATCAGGTCTAAAAAGCTTAGCCTGCCATTCAAGTTCTTTTATAATCTGATTTTACCTACAAACTTTTTTTTTTTAATTCTACTGAAGTCAAACAGGCTCCTCATTGTTCTCTTTTTAGTTCATCCTTCTCACCTTTATAACTTTGTTCATGGTGTTCTTTCAGCTTTCAATGGCTATGGCTTATATTGGGAAATAATGCTTTTATTTTACTTCAGTCCTCACAGAATTTTTGAATCTCATTTAAGAAATGAACAACCAAAAAAAAAAACCAAAAAAAAAAAAACGGGGCTTCCCTGGTGGCGCAGTGGTTGAGAGTCCGCCTGCCGATGCAGGGGACACGGGTTCGTGCCCCAGTCTGGGAGGATCCCACATGCCGCGAAGCGGCTGGGCCCATGAGCCATGGCCGCTGAGCCTGCGCGTCTGGAGCCTGTGCTCCGCAACGGGAGAGGCCACAACGGTGAGAGGCCCGTGTACCACAAAAAAAAAAAGAAAGAAAGAAATGAGCAACCTAAGAAATTCCATCCAAACAGAGCTCTAATTAGCTTGAGATTTCTCAATGATTCTGTTTAGAGAATAGCTAAAAAGCACAAATAGCATTTTAATGTTGCTAAATTTGAGAGTCAGTCTCACATAAGTAAGATATCTTCTGTTGTTTTCCTCATAGACACTTACAGCCACAGAGTGCCATTGCATAAGCCTACGGATTGGGAGAAGAAGATCCTAATATGGTCAGGTCGCTTCAAAAAGGAAGATGAAATCCCAGAGTCTGTCTCGTGAGTGCTGAATTTAGGGTTGTAAGCAGCTTTTATTTTTCAGTAGTCTATTTTAAAGGAAAAGCAGTTCCTCTGAGTCTGACTGCTTAAAACCTTTCAACCAAATTTTAAAACAGTTTCCACTTCTCTAAATATTTCGTCTTTGGCAAGTACCTGGAATAATAACAGTGCTGGAAAATCTATGTGTTATCATTGATACCTTATGTAGTGCCTAGTGAAGAGCTGTTAGATACTCTGAAGTCAGCTGATTTGATATCCTCTCCTAGCTACAGAAAGTGACTAAATTAGTTTTTCTTTCTTACATTTCATTGTTAATGTATAGAAATGCAACAGATTTCTGCATATTAATTTTGTATCCTGCAACTTTACTGAGTTCACTGATGAGCTCTAGTAGTTTTCTGGTGGCATCTTTAGGATTCTCTATGTATAGTTATCATGTCATCTGCAAACAGTGACAGTTTTACTTCTTCCTTTCCAATCTGGATTCCTCTTATTTCTTTTTCTTCTCTCATTGCTTTGGCTAGGACTTCTAAAACTATGTTGAATAAAAGTGGCAAGAGTAGGCATTCTTATCTTGTTCCTGATCTTAGAGGGAATGTTTTCAGCTTTTCACTGTTGAGTATGATGTTAGCTGTGGGTTTTTCATATATTGCCTTTATTATTTTGAGGTATGTTCCCTTTATGCCCAGTTTCTGGAGAGTTTTTATCATAAACTGATATTAAATTTTTTTAATTAATTAACTTATTTATTTATTTTTGGCTGCGTTGGGTCTTTGTTACTGTGTGCGAGCTTTCTCTAGTTGCGGCGAGCAGGGGCTACTCTTCATTGTGGTGCACGGGCTTCTCATTGCAGTGGCTTCTCTTGTTGCAGAGCACAGGCTCTAGGCACATGGGCTTCAGTAGTTGTGGTATGTGGGCTCAGTAGTTGTGGCTCGTGGGCTCTAGAGCGCAGGCTCAGTAGTTGTGGCACATAGGCTTAGTTGCTCCGTGGCATGTGGGATCTTCCCGGACCAGGGCTCGAACCCATGTCCCCTGCATTGGCAGGTGGATTCTTAACCACTGTGCCACCAGGGAAGTCCCGCTACTTTCATTTGTCTTTCTGTCTGCTGTTCTGTTTGGGTGATCTCCATTATTCTATCTTCCAGATCACTTATTCGTTCTTCTGCATTATTTAGTTTGCTCTTTATTGACTTTAGCCCGGTTTCACCTCAGCAGTTGAGTTGTCTAATTTTCATTGGCTCCTCTTTATAGTTTCTAGGTCCTTGTTACAGTGATCTGCATTTCTAGTGATTGCCTTTCTTAATTCCTCCAGCATTTTTATTACCTCACTTTTGAACTCGGGTTATTAGACTGGAGAGGTCTGTTTCTTCAGTCTAGAGAAACAAACCAACTTGTTTGTTCTTTCAGGAGATTTCTCTTGATCTTTTAATTGGGAGTGGTTCCTATGTTTTTTCATTTTACTTATAATTTCTCTGACTCTATGAATTTAAGGGAAACAGTTATCTACTGTGGTCTTGAAGGGCTATTTTTATGTGGGAATGACCCTGTGTAGCCTCTGTGAGTCCAATATTTTTGGTGTGAGGGCTCTTTTTGGTCTGGATGTCTGCCACATCTTTCCTCAATGTGTGTTGGCTGTTATCTCCTTCATAGTGGTGTGATTTGTGTTGTGGTAAGCAGAGCCTGCACTGGATCTTGTGTTGAGTGGGGCCTTCTCTTTGCTCTGTCGTTGTCACAGCCCTGTCATGGGCAGGGTCTGTTCCCCAGTTGTTGGAAGAGAAGCCCCCAGATCCGGTTCTAAGCTGTGATGTGAGGTAGGCAGGAGTGGAGTGCTCCGGCTGGGAAAGGAGCTGCTGTGTATTCCCCCCCAGGAGCTGACTACCCAGACATGTGCTCTGTGATGTCGCCTGCCACACACTGTGCAGGCTTACAAAGTACACTGTTGTTGGCGTGGCCCTCAGCCCTGCCTCTGGTGTGGAGACGCCGGTATCAGCTCTGATTTCAGCCCCACTTCTGTGTGTGTGCACCCACGAAGCCTGTTGCTCCTGGCACAGGACCCGTCTCAGCTACAGGAGAGCCAGTAATCAGCTCGGATTATCCCCAGGTGCTGCCACAGGCATAAATTCGCTGAAGTTGCACGCCCGCAGGGAATCGCCTCAGATTTCAGCCCTGCCTCTGTATGCGGGCAACCACCCAGCACTTGCACACTCCCAGAAGTCATAGCAGCTGAGCCACACCCACTGTGAGCTCACCAAGAATGAGGCTGCTGTGGCAAGTCCCTGCCCCTACCTTAGCGTGCTGACAGTGGGGCTCCGGTGATGGGCATAGCCTCTGTCCTCCACACACTTCCAGTTGCAGCCTGGACTACACTTGAGGCCCTTCAGGCTGCCTCCGCACAGCCAAACTGACTCTTCTCCCCGGGTTTGTCTGCTGAAGCCCAATTTTCAGCCCTGAGCTGCTGCACACACACCAGGAGGCACGCGTCTTGGGCTGGGAAGTGCAGCAAGGTGGCCAGGGCCACCTGTGCTGGACTCTCTCTGTCCTGCCTACTGTAAGCCAGCTGCTTCACTCTCCTCTGAGCCTCTGAGGCTTACTGTCTGTCCCAGTGGACCTACCAGTCAGCTAAGGGGCCTCCCAGTGTGAGAGACCTTTTCCCCTTTCACAGCCCCACCCAAGGGTGCAGGTCCTGTCCCAATTCCTTTTTTTTTCTTTCTTTCTTTTGTCCTACTCAGTTATTTGGTGATCTTTCTTGCAGCTTTAGTTGTATGAGATCTTCTGCCAGTGTTCGGTGGGTATTCTGTGAGAATTGTTCCAAATGTAGATGTATTTTTGATGTCTTTATGGGAGGATGTGAGTTCTATAATACATCCTTCTATATTCATCTACACCCCCTTATTGTGTTTCATATACAAAGTGAATTGTGAAAATGCTCCATCCTCCCCAAAGTCCTGTATGATCTCTAGGCCCCATCTCCCTTTTTATATGTATAGGCACTATTGTACTCCTGATTTGTGAGACACAGAGATTTATATTCTTCTGACAACTTCAGAAAGGGAAATTTTAACTTTCTCTCATGATCCCATTGTATTACTAGGTTTGAGATGCTCGATGCTGCAAAGAACAAGGTCCGGGTGAAGATCAGCTATGTAATGATTGCCTTGACAGTGGCAGGATGCATCTTGATGGTTATTGAGGGCAAGAAGGTGAGAGTGGACTTGCCGTCTATCTTTGTGCATTTTCCACAAAAAAACCTAGAGGAAGTCAGGGGTTGACCCTCGTATTTATTCTCTGTGACGAGGAGGCTACTTCCTACATGAGAAACGATAAGAAACAAAATAAAACATAGTAGGAACAAACCTGAGATATGATGCCTGGAGATAAATAGCAAATCCTAACTTTGGCAGGGTGAAGGACTAAATTAGTTTTGGTTAAGTAAAAAAAGTGTTTAGTTATCACAGATGTCATAAGTAATGTAAAACAAGAAGTATGACACTGGCATACTTACTAATAACTCCTTGCATGTCTGTAAAGCACTCTCATTTTTTTATTGATCCTCACTCTGCTCTTGGTGAGTGTTCTTATCACTGTTCTTGATGTTCAAACTGGGCCATATATCTAAGCTCCGAAGTGGTACATAGGAATTTAGGTCCAGAAATCCAGTCATTATTAACATCTATGTTACTGTCTTCCAAGTACCTTGCTCTTATCTTATTTAAACCTCACAACAACACTGCAAGATAGATAATATTATTAGGACCTCATTTATAGATGAGGAAACATAGCTTAGAAAGCTTTAGTAATTTACCCAAGTTCACACACATCTCCCTAATGGCAGAGCCATAGTTTGAACCTAGACCTGTCTAATTGAGGTGATGGTAAAAGTGCTCCCAGTTATTGATTGCTCATTATGTAACAGGTATTGTTAAACTTACTTAATGACCACAATAATTCTAAGAACCTAAGAGGTAGGTTCTCTTATTATCCATGTTTTGTAAAAGAGGAACCTGAAGCTTAAAGATGTTAAATAATTTTCCCAATGTCACACAGCTAATAAGTGGCAAGACAAAAATGTGGAGCCAAGTTTACCAGTTACCAAACTGCATATATACTATCTTGTGATTAAAATAGTTATTTTTATATGCAGCAGTACTGGCCAAGGCGTTATTTTAACACCATGTCTAATTCTATATATCACAGCTTCCATGTGGAAAGAGATGTCTCATATCTATTGTCAGATATTTAAAGGGTTCTTCTGCAAACCCAGTGGTAACTGACTTCCTTATCCCCAGTGAGTCCAGAGTAAAAGAAATGAACTTCTGGCTCTCTTTAGAGTCTTGGAATAGAAGATACTGACCATTTAGGCTGATGTTATGGGAGCACGAAGGGCAAGTGTGGAGGCCTGGGTGAATTTCTCTTGACTACTCTGTTCCTGCCCCACTTCAGTATTTTTTGTCTCCCTCTTTGACTTTTCATGCTTAGCTCTCAGACTGAACCTGCAGAAGCATGTAGACAGGACATAGGGCTTTCTAGAATTCTGAGAAGTCTGCATTGCTTTTGTCTACTTGATTATACTAGCTGAGTTTATTTATTTATTTTTAAACAAATTTATTTATTTATTTTTGGCTGCATTGGGTCTTCGTTGCTGTGCACGGGCTTTCTCTAGTTGCAGCGAGCGGGGCCTACTCTTCATGTGGTGTGTGGGCTTCTCATTGCGGTGGCTTCTCTTGCTGCGGAGCACGGGTTCTAGGTGTATGGGCTTCAGTAGTTGTGGCTCATGGGCTCTAGAGCACAGGCTCAGTAGTTGTGGCACATGGGCTTAGTTGCTCCGTGGCATGTGGGATCTTCCTGGACCAGGGCTCGAACGCATATCCCCTGTATTGGCAGGTGGATTCTTAACCACTGTGCCACCAGGGAAGTCCTACTAGCTGAGTTTAAATACTCCAGAAACAAATCACTTCTGAGGTCTTCCCTAGCCTCATCCAAGGGTATACGCTGTATACTTTAAAGAGTTCCTCTCCTGTTCTATACCATAAAATTTTATTATTTCTCTTTTATGGAACTATCCGTTTCTAAAAAGTTGGTAAATGCTACTGGAATGAAGAACTTTTGAACTTAATGTGATTTAGAAGACAGAAATTAGCCATTGTGTTTTGTCCTCTCCATCAACTTACAGGCCGATTCTCCTCCCCGCCCCATACTTAATTCTTTACATGTGAAATCACACAGACAGAAGAAAATACCACCTTATAGGGTGCTGTCTTCACTCATTTGGTATAAAAAATTTGAGACTGGTCTGTTTATGTAAGCTTCAAAGAGATGTAACAAGTCACAGGGAGGGAAATAAGGGAAGAGGATGGTTGTTTCTCCTCCACTCCTGTTTGCTCTCAAAGGATGGAAAAGCAGGGTAAACACTGCTGGGAGTCATCAGTGGTAGAATTTGGTGAAGTCTGGGATTCCCAAAGCTGAATGTTTTTGGTACAAGAGGAGTAAGGAACTAGAAGGGTGTGAAAATATACAAATGAGTTGGGGAAGGAGAAATGGTAGCAATAAAGAAAAGTGAGAGGAGGGAAAAAAGGGATAGAAAAGGAAACAAGAAGGTATTTAATACTAAAGAGAGGAAAAGAGAAAGACAAGGGAATACATTATAAAGGGAGAAGAGAGGCTGGAAGATTTGAAGAAAGGAGGCCAGAAAGGAGAAGGTAGAGGTGTGGCATTTCTCTCTGGTGCTTGAATGGGTGAGCTGCTGTTCTAGGAAGGATCAGAGGAGGCAGAAGGTGCGTGGAGGGGCTGCTGTGCCCGGAGCACAAGCAGCCAACCCTTCCATGCCTGTACTTCCCGTGTCAGCCTGCTGGCGTCAGTGCAGTGACATCCTCCCCAGACCAGCATAAATAATCACTTGTTCAAATTGGTTTCACTTTAGGGTGCCAAAAGACACAAGTCTTTAACAAGCCTGAACCTAGAAAAGAAAGCTCATCTGAGAGAAGAAGCTGCTGTGAAGGCCAAAACAGATTAGCAGAGATATCCACGTTGGCTGGATTTTGAAAATCTAGAAACAATGTTGCAGTAACAGACCTTATTAAAATGAATGTGGTATGAGTCCCCTAATCCTGCTCTAGAGCTACAAATAAATTTTCTTAAAGAAATGACTTGTCTATATTTTACGGCTTTGATCCAGGTTAAATGCAGCCTCAGCTTTTTTGAGAAAATGAAAGAATGAAAAGTGAGACAACTTACTTGAACTTTAATATTAACTCTTCTTTAGAGAGTCAGGTCCTGTACCTTACTTTAATTCCCATTACCAAAGTGACATCTCCCCAGAAGCCAAATGGTTTCTAGTTCTGCATTTCTCTCTCTTCAGTGTCCTCATTTCTGAAGAGATAAGGAGGGCCAGCTGAGTACACTGCCCAGGTGCACGTTGGAGAGCTAACCTCCCCAAATACCCTGGTGTTTCTTGAGAGCCCTGGGAAGCAGACAGACCACACTATGCCTTTGTCAGGCGTGCTGGAAGACAGAGGCTTTTAGGAGAACAGTCTTTGAAAAAGTTCCGGCAAGGTGAGGATGGAGGTCTGGCCCCAAGTTTCTGAAGATTTTGAAATCCCAGCACTGTGGAGTTGCTTGGGGCCAGCACAGTCACCTCTTCTGCTCCATGGCTTACAATTCCCAACCGGTCCTTTTTCTTCTGCCTTTACACTAAATTTCTGTTATGAATATCTATCAAATGCATTTTCTTATTAGTGTTGAAAAATAAGCATTTGCATCTGGTATGTATCTTACTTACAGTTCGACGAGGGTGCCAGGTTGTCTCACATTTAGGTATGGATGCTGGTTTCTATTTAAGTATTTCATTTATTCTCACGTGCTTCAATAGTATTAACGGATGGCAGGTCCGCATAAACATCCCAACCTGCTGGTTCTCTTCAGAGGGTTATAGCAGATTAAAAAGTAATATATGCAGCTGTTTGGGAATTTGGTTTAATAAAATACTCAGTAAAATGTAATGCACCACTCTACCTACAGCTTCATAATCTATCTGATGATGTTAATTGTGTCTGTCTATATACTTTACAGTACTTTAACCTTAGCTTCATTTTAGATATCAAGCTCTTTGATTTTTATCACTTGCAAATTTATCATCAAAAAGCATTGCTTTGTATACATTTTAGCAGATTAGTTTTTCTTGATTATTTTGGAACACTTATGTTACGTCTTATCTAAATACGGGTTTTAAATATGGGTAAAATCTAATGTATTTCTTTTTAAAAGTGTATCATCTTTCTTCATAGAACAATACCATTTTTAACTTCTAAAGAAGCATTTTAAAGTGTTGTATCTTGGAGATATATTGTAATAAAATGTATGATTAAGTCAAAGCTCAAAAATGCTACCATGCAGCAAGAATTTATATAATCATTTCTCATTTTGTGTCAACTCTCCTATTCAATAACTTATAGTGACTACCTCTTTTTGGGTTAAATATAAATTTCATGACCAGTATTTAGGACCTGCCCCTATCTAATCCCACTTCTCCCAGTACCCTCACTTATTAACTTCTTAGCAGTCACTCACCTACTAGTAACTCTAGTATCTTATATTGCTTACAACTTGTCAAGCAGATATTTCATGAGCACTATTAAAAGCAACAAGGGCAAAACTGTCTTCTTTTGTATTTCTATAATACCTACTTTCAATTAAGTGATCATTGTACTATGTTTTGCTTAATTCCTAGATTATTTTTTCATGTTTATCATGTCTCTATAGGTAAAATGGGCAGAAAACATTTTCCACTTCATATTTCCTGTAAGCCCTATTTGAATAAAGTTAACATGTGAGGCTATGGTTAGATACTTTAATCAACAAAAATAATTATTCAATAATTATTGAAAGCAGGCAAGGAATGAAGTTGTGATGGTGGTATAATTCATTGTCATTCATCAAACATTACTTGAGTCTCTCCTATATACAGAAAGTGAGAATACAAAGACAAATAAAACATACTTGACTCTGCAGAGCTCATAGTTTACCAGACACATGGCCCATGAAACCATTACAACACAAATTGGTAAATGATATATTTTGAATTTTATAACAGAAGCTACAGCAAGAAGCAAGAAAACCGAATTCAGCTGTCAGCTGTGGCTGGAGGCAGGCAGCCAGTGATGGTTACACAAAGTGGTGATTTTCTGAACTGAGTCTACAGCATGGGTAGGGTTAGGTCAGACCTAATGAAAGAGAGCAGCCTCATTCAGACATTGAGCTTGCCCTGAGAATCAGGAGAGGGCAGTCTGACGAGGTAATGAGAGGTCCTTCAGTAAAATGCCTTTATAATTTTGTTCTGGTTCATTTTTAATTTTTATTTTGATAAAAACTTAAAACTTTTAGATCCTCAGAACAAACACAACCATTGCTTATTTTTCCCAATTTACAAACTTGATTCCACGGACCATTTCACGTCCCATCGTGTAGGCTATCACTTAAAGTGTATGAGTGGCATCTGACATAAATCTCTAATCCACCACCATCCTAGGCTTATTCTCTTAATTCACCTGATCGCCCAAACCAAACACCTTGGAGTTATTCCAGACTCCCTTGCTCCCCTCATTTAATCAGTCATACTGTCTTGTGAGCCTTACTTCTAAATTTTTGTCAAGTACAGTGATCCTCTAGAATAGTCACTGAGAGGAACAGAATGAGAATCTGCTCAAGGACAGACACGAGAGATTAATAACAGACCTTAAGATTAAAGTCAGAAGCCCTGGGATCTAGACTTGCTTTTCCAACTGTGTTGCTTTGCAAATTGAGGTTATAGGTCTTAAAATCTTGTAATTCAAGGCAATGTTTTTTAAAAAATACAAAACCATGCCAAAATTGAGAGGAAACCATCTTTTAAAATACCTAACCTTTTTTTTTTTTTTTGGCCAATTTGACTCTACTACTTGATTTCTAAAGGGTTTAGTAATTACTCATCCACAATTTAACTGTTTTGTCATTTCCTAATGCTGCTGATGCAATGATGTTTTCTGTAGGATGACAAGCTGCTGAGATGACGACATCTGTATGGCCTTGTAATTTCTGTACAACCTCTTTAGTCTGAAGGTTCCAGATATAAACCAGGTTATCCTCTGAACCAGACACAATCCACTTTCCACCAGTAACTGAAAAACTGGCAAATATGCAGTATTTCTCATTCTTGTGACCAGTATATGTCTTCAGGCATCTGCCTCTGCTATAATCCCATAGTTTAAGAGTATTGTCCAAAGTTGCAATGAGAATATATTTACCATTTGGAGAAAATTTTACAAAAGAGACAGGAGGGTTATCATCATCAACAAGTGTTTTTAAACACTGACCTGATGCAGCATCCCAGATTCGACAGACACCATCATAGCTACCTGACACTATCAAGGACCCGCTACAATTAAAGTGAACAGCAGAAACTGGGTCAGAATGAGCAGACAAAGTCTTAAGGCACTTTCCTGTTTTCTCCTCCCATATTTTCATGCTCTCATCAAAAGATCCTGAAATGATGAGGTTAGATGGTGGATTGAAATTACAGCAAAAAACATAATCACTGTGCCCCGTAAGCGTTTTCAAACATTTTCCAGATCTCACATCCCAAATCTTTAGAGTTTTATCATCTGAGGCAGAAACGAGACGACCGGAATCTGATGACCAGGCAACATCTGATATTTCCAGATTGTGTCCTTTAAGTGTTTTCTCATTTTTTCCATCATAGGCTCCCCAAATTATAATTACTTTATCAGCAGAAGAACTTGCCAGCCATTCTCCATTAGGACTAAACTTAACTGATGATACTGCTTCCGTATGTCCCACCAGAGTAAATTTCAGAGCATAGTTTGGTGTTTCAGACACACGCTTGCTCGGATTGGCTGATGAGGAGAGAGCCGACTCTGCTTTGGCACCTCCTGACTCCTTTGTAGTCATGACTCTGAAGCTCCAAGTCTGTAGGCTGGCTAGATGTCCGGTCCTGCACCAGGCAGCCAGTATTTTGGCCCTTCTGTCCAGTAAAATGAAGATAAAAAACATCGGACTCAAAAAACAAAAAATCAACAAACTAAAAAACGGTCTTTTAGTGACAATAATTTCTGGATCGTTTTTAAACTGCAATATACACTGATACAGCAGCACGGCTTGGACCGCTTCAGTTTTTCCTCGCTTCTTCCTCTGTAAACAAATACTTGAGAAATACTATTAAAAGGGTCCTGTGCTCTGTCGGCAAGTAAGGTATTACTGCTGGGTATTCTGCGAATGTATAAAGTGGTCCAAAGCTGCACGCGGAAGGGTGGGGCGAGGGGGGGGGTGGGAATCTACAGAAAGTATTTCTCACCGCTCCTCCCCCCAGCTCTGAAATGTTTGAGACTACTGAGCACCCCTACCCGTCAGACTTTAGGTACTCCACTTGAGCATGAATGAATCACCGCTTTAAACAGATTTCAGAAGCTAAGCGAAAACCTGCGTGGGCTCGGTTCCCTGAGGTCCAGGCTTGCAGCTCACTCTCCACACCGCTCCGTAGCGAACTAACGCGAGGGCAGCACAGTCGGACGCATGCGCAGAGGGTGCCCTGCCATCACCACTTCCGAACCGAGGTGACTTGTGGGGGAAGCCCGCTTGCGCTTGCGCATAAGAAAGTCCTGAGGTTTTCTTCCGGCATTCTGCACCCTCGCCCTCCACGCGCGAGCAGTGAGCTGCGTTCTTGGGGGAGAGGGAAAGTGAACAAGGCTTCTTCCAGACCTCACTGGCTAGCGTGGGAAGCAGTGAGTATTTCGAAGAACATTCATTACTTTTTGGAAACCGTGTGACGAGAACGGACTGAATTTTGCGATGCCCGTAGCTGCAGGGTTAAGCCCGCATTTGGATGTAAGGCGCTCAGACCGCGCGTTTCTTAGCAGACCGGGGCCCACCCAGCGCCGATGACTCTGCGTAAGCTCCGACTGCACAGGTGGCTTTCATTCTGTTCTCCACCTGATGTCGTGTAGAGCCTGGTTGGGGGTACGAAAGGCTGCAAGTAGGCGAGGGGGACGTAGCTAAATTTACGCCCAGATTGTAAGACTTCTGATTTAAAAAGTGTTCCCTAAACGTTTCGGGAAGGATAAAGAATATGTGTTAGGGGCCTTTAAAGGCCAGTGCCCAGGTAGCCCGACATGGTAGTGCCGGGGAAAATGAGCAGACGTTTGTCTTAGCACTTCCTTATGGTTTAAATTTTCCAAAGACAAGGAAAGTTCAGATCTGCATAGGTGTTTGGAACGGAAAAGGTAGAAGGGGGTAAGAAATGTGTAAGGTTACTCGTAACTAGGCTTTAGCCAGCCCTCCCTACTTTTAAGAAATGATTAGTGGCTGTGAAGTATGTGAAGGATAGATGCTTTTCAGGTGTAAATTACTCTTTAAACAAGAATAAGTTTACCAAAAATGGAAGCCTGACTATTTTCTCCAATCCTGTATAGTCTGTCCCTTGGTATCTACAGGGAATTGGTTCCACGACACCCTCCCCTCCGCCCCGCCACACATCATACCAAAATCCACTGGACGCTCAAGTCTTTTGTATAAAATGCTGGAGTATTTTCATATAACCTACTCACATCCTTCCCTATACTTTAAATCATCTCTAGATTACTTACAATACCTAATACAAATGCTATGTACATAGTTGTCAGGATGAAGCAACTTCAAGTTTTGCTTTTTGGAACTTTCAGGATTTTGGGGGGAAGATTTTTGATCTGTGGTTGGTTGAATGTGAGGATGTGTAACCCACATATAGGGAGAGTCGATCGTAATTGCTCAATAAAGAGTGCCCAAGAGAGGCTGTGTTGTTTGAAAGGTTTTCCTGGTAGCCAGTTGAAGTGAAGAGGCAAATGTGTCTCATGATGTTTTCTGTCAGTCAACAATTAAAGCATTTGGAAATAAAGGGTCTCCTGTCCTGTACATACTGGGGATAATTTAAAGTCTTGCTTTTATAAGGCACAACAGAATTAGATCACCTAGAATAAACTAGTAAAAACCTCATTACTTAAAGACCCTACTACTCTAGTTTGGAATGTAGACAGGAATTGACTTAGCTAGTGCAAATTAACAGTATAAACACAATGTGGTGCTGAGAATGGGAAGAGCATCTTTAAAATGGTTTGAAGCATCCATTTTTATACATTATCTTAATCTGATTAAACTCCACCTCCTCCTTCTCCTTTCCTCCTCCCATTTGCCAGGGTTAGAGTGATTTTTACTGGAAAGCTTAGAAACACTCTAAATAACTCATTAAAAAATAAATTTAAAAGCACTTCACAGAACATAGGCTTTGTTTCAAAGAATATAAGTAAATCTGTATTTTTCCAACACACAGAGTAAAGAAAGGCAATTAGACAAGGTAAACACATGGTCTGAGGGCTAAGATGGGTGTTGGTACTGGAGTATATTTAGCCCACTAGAAATACCACAAGCATGAGGGAGAGAGGGGGCACACAATTAAGAATGTGTTGACAGGAATATCCAGAAATGATTTTGCGTCAGATTTTCCCAAAATTTGAGAGATTTCAGTATTAAAATTCATTTCTTGGTGTCTGCAGTGTTTTTATGAATAGCATCAGGAACTCGTGTAAAGAAAAAGCTATGAACATAACTAGTTAAATCTTCATTCATTAGTCATGTTCTAATACTAACATGTAGTCCTAATATTGTAGTCCGTATGGATTAGGACAAAGAATTAGTTTACTTACTTGGGAGGAGGGGAGCATCAGCAACTGTGGAGTGTGTAGGAATAGGGAATACTGATACAAGTAAATCCAAAGTGGCTGAAACCATAACTAGAGATTTGCATTTGGGGCTCTCAAGCAAAATTCCTTACTCGGTCCCGTTTTTAATCATTTCTATTTTTGCTACTTTTTTTTTTTTTTTTTGCTGTATGCGGGCCTCTCACTGCTGTGGCCTCTCCCGTTGCGGAGCACAGACTCCGGACGCGCAGGCTCAGCGGCCATGGCTCACGGGCCCAGCCGCTCCGCGGCATGTGGGATCTTCCCAGACCGGGGCACGAACCCGTGTCCCTTGCATCGGCAGGCGGACTCTCAACCACTGCGCCACCAGGGAAGCCCTATTTTTGCTACTTTTAATCTTCACCAGATAGGTGAAGTTTGGAAGTTTCTCTCCCATTAAAGTTTCTTTAAATTTCCCATAGAAGTTTTAGAACTGAAAGTCTCATCTGTGGTTGAAAGGTTTATTCTCCTTGCCACCCAGTAAAGTTGCAATTCTAAGTAGAAATTTCTAAGTAGAAATATTGCCACAAACGGGTCATTTTTTTTTAATTTTAAAAAAATTGGGGGTTGGGGGTGGGTATGTGTGTCAGACCTTAAACACGGCCTGGGAGTGATTCCTATACTAAGGAACAACTTGACTGACGTCCTTCGTAGCAACTGACTACCAAACCCAGACCTCAAAAATCAAGCATAATAGAACTCTATACATACCCAGTCGCCTAAGACCACTAGCAATTTAAATATACAAGCATCTCTTTGGGCTAAATATGGGGTGGCCATGCAACTTATCTAAACTGAGACTTCTTTAAAGTGAAACGGGGCACTAAAATAATTAACAGGTGTTGATTTAAAAACTGGGACTGCCCCCAGCAAATCAGAACAGTAAGTGTGGACTTCCCAAGAGGGCTCTCCTCATTATCAGAAGTTAATCTTGGAAGATTCTACACTCTTTGTACGCTAATTTGCACTCCAGCCTGCGCAGATCTCTCCCCACCACTGTGGTCTTCTGGGTTTCTATTTTCTCCTTACCCATAAATAATGCTGGGGCCAAGTGTTTTAGATAGGGCAGTGATCCATATTGTGGACACCCGCTGGGCTCCTTTGGCTTCCTCAGGTTAAGTGGGTATAGATAAAGGAATTTAGAGAGTAATTTCATTCTTTGGAAAAACATTCAAGATCACAGAAATGACCATTATGGATTTTAAAATTAGAAAAATACTTTTTTTTAAAAAAAAAGGTCATGAAGAACCTAGGGGGTTAAGACGGGAATAAAGACACAGACCTACTATAGAATGGACTTGAGGATATGGGGAGGGGTAAGGGTAAGCTGGGACGAAGTGAGAGAGTGGCATGGACATATATACACTACCAAACATAAAATAGACAGCTAGTGGGAAGCAGCCACATAGCACAGGGAGATCAGCTCGGTGCTTTGTGACCACCTAGAGGGGTGGGATAGGGAGGGTGGGAGGGAGGGAGATGTAAGAGGGAAGAGATACGGGAACATATGTATATGTATAACTGATTCACTTTGTTATAAAGCAGAAACTAACACACCATTGTAAGGCAATTATACTCCAATAAAGATGTTTAAAAAATATTTTTTTTCAAAATGGCAAATGAAATAGGGGCAACAGTCATCTAAGCCAGCTTTAATAAACTTGTAAAAACTCTACAATTGTGTACTATGGATGATAGTGTAGTCTGCAGGAACTAAGACTGTTTTAAGATTTTTTGTTTTCAGAAAAAATACCTGGTCAGTGGAATGTCAAAAGTGGTAGAGAAGCAATCACAGAATGAATAAATACATCTTTCTGTTTCTACTGATTTGTCACTTAAATTGGAAGAATGTATAAAGTAAGTATTCTCATGCAGCAATACATATAATGTGTAAAAATGAAAAATCTCTATTTAATAGCCTAATAAGGCAACCACCACTTCCACATTGGTTGGATATAATTGGCAAAAAAATTTTTTCTTCTTAGACTATGCCAGAAGAGACTGATGAGCTATTTCTGGTGTATATATAAACATGGTGTTGATTATATATTAGTTACCCTGTAAAATATACCCTTTAACTTTTCTCAGAAGGCATAGGGGTTTTTGTTTTGTTTTGTTTTAATATAACAAACCTGTGTTATGACAGCATTTGCTTTTGTAAACTTCAGGTCAAATTATGTCTCCTGAAAGGGAACTACATATAAAACATTTAAATTTTGAGACACTAAAGAGTTGTTAATCCTTGTTTCAAACAGCAGCATAAAGGAATTCCTTTGAGCTTTCTTTGGTAACCAAGTACCCTTTACTAATATCACATAGATGCACATTCCTTCAGTCATTTAATATTTATTGAATGTCTACTGTGTGCAAGGCACTCATCCATGGCCTGACCAACCACATTCAAGTACAAAGAATCATTAGAACCATTCCAAATCAAAGTGTAAGAACACTTTGAAAAAGGACATAGAGTGGTCAAAATGACGAGGTAAGCAGAACATTCTCAACAACATACATTAAAAGGTCATTTTTTTAAACTTTGGACACTCCTTGTGTTGACACTCCTTTAGGAAGCTGTGTTAAATTCACATCCATGGATGGCACTGCTTTCTATGGCAGCATTCTTTGTTCCAAAGCCTTTCCCTCTCTGTCAGTACTTCCTACATTTGGGTTTGTTGAATGGACACGTTTCTGAGTTTAGCCATTATGCTTCTAAACTCAAAATCAATCATTTATATATTATTTTTAATTTGTCAGGTCATACAGAATTTTAGCACCACAGAAGGGGAAAGATGTTTGGACTGAGAGGGTCTACACTCCAGATAATGTAACCTAAAAGCAATTCATACCTGATTTAGTCATTTCAAGGGGACTGATAAGGAAGAACAAGAAAGAATGGCCCAACAAAACAAGAGTTGGCCCCGCTATGGTTGCTCTGTCTTGTTCTGGGAATTCTTGGCACAGAACACCTCCACTGTGACTGCTGCTTTCTTCAAGACACACAACCTGCAGGGCTTTCCCCCACCTTTAGACAGTGTCCAAGGGCTGTGACCTTGAGGCAAAGTAAATTCTCCTAAGTGCTGATTTTGTCACTATAACATAATGACAATTATCCACCTCGAAGAGCAGTTGAAGGATTGATTAAATGAGAAAAAGTGAAAGCCCTTACTTAGCCAGGCACCTGGAACACAACAATGGTTCAAATCACGACTAGTTGCCTTTATGTAACCTGTAGGAAAACAGACTGGGACTTCCTTGTCTACCCCTAGCTGAAAACAGAATGGAACTTCATCTACCCTTAATCCTTTCTTATTACCCCCAACTTCCAGATGAATTTTATGTCCAGTAGCAATCTGATATTTTTAGCATCAGCATATAATGATATTTATTTTACTTTATCACATTCTTCTGATGCTCTGGTACCCATTGTTACTACCTATCCTTTTCTGACAATAAAGCATGTTACAGAATATTCTCCAGGTTAGAGCAGACTTACTGTGCTAGTAGTACTACATCTGCCTTCAATTACTTTAGCTTCTTAAAGATATATATGTAACTTTAACTTTTGATGATAGAAAAAGATAGATAGCCAAGAATATTTCCCAGCGGGGTAGACATATATTTGCTCACCTCACAACAGAAGAAAATGGTTCTGTTAACTTCAGATGGCAAAAAATTCAGATTTGAGACTTCCATATATATGTATACCTGTCTCTGCAAATGAGCA
This sequence comes from Lipotes vexillifer, assembly GCF_000442215.2. Lineage (NCBI taxonomy): Eukaryota > Metazoa > Chordata > Mammalia > Artiodactyla > Lipotidae > Lipotes > Lipotes vexillifer. The sequence continues at coordinate 2,524,222 of NW_006775104.1, read as the reverse complement.
AATTTTGGAATGTAGGAGGTAGAACATAGTAAATAAATATGAAAAGCAAATAATACCTCTTTCTAAAAGTGGATCCCTTTTCTTTAGTGAAAATCACCCTTAGACATCACAATTTCTAATATATGTAAAAAGCCCCAAGCCCTTAAACAGCTATAATGACTTGCCTATTGATATAAAAATGTTCACAAAATTCATTAGCGAGAAAGAAAAATTCTTCAACCTGAGGAAAACTCTTTCATAATGCAACCCCAAATTGGGGTATTAAATAACTGAAATATTTATTTAGCACTAGAGAAGTAAATTCATAGTTGCCCGTGGGTGGCCATGTACAACAAAGGATAGTTGACAAACTTTGATTAATAAAATATACTACATATTTTTCCTTATGCAAAGTCAGCAACAATCTGGAATAATTCAGATTTATTATGGGATAACTGTTAAAGTTTATATCTGTAACAATAACGATGAAAAATGACCCAGAGCCCATTCAGCTTTATCTGGCAGATGGAAGGAACAATCCTAGGGCAATAGAATTTTCGAAAACAGTACAGCTAATATAAGTTAAGTTTAAAAGGGTTCTAATTACTTAGTGACAACATGAATTAAAAGTGTTCCATGGAGAACTCTGTCTCCTAATTCTCACCATTCTTCGTATCTATCATCTTTACCTTTTTTGGTGTCTCTCAATCTGGCCGTTATCTACCTCCTGGTCCTTCAGATACAAAGTGCCTTTACATCCCAAATGTTATCAATGCTTTTTTTCCCACTAAAGTTCTCATTTCAAAGAATATACTTCGAAAGTTTGGAGGAGGAAGAAAAGGAGAGAAAAGTAAAATCAAGCCACTTCCCACCCCCACCCCATCAGTATATTAAACTACAGAAGAGTTTTCCTGTGTTGAAATTAGCATGCTTTTGTAATAAGTAACATCTTAGTGATAAGATTATACAATAAAGTAAATTGATACAATCTGCCAGGTAGAGAACTAAAAATAGGACTTAACAGCTACCTCCTAAATGTCATTCTATTACCAAAAAGGCTGCTTTATCAGTTACAACAGTTATGCTGGGATTTAACTTTTAATCAATTCCAACTTTTATATTAAAAAAAATTCACTGCAAAAAATTAGCTCGTTATCTCATGGCTCATGAACTTCTAGGACAGGAGCAAGATAAATTCCTCTTGTTTTAGACAGAAAATAGACCACATTAGTTAAATGGACTTTCTTTGTTTTAATTCATTCATTGAGACACCTGCAATTGCTAGCAAAAATTCCCAATGTATGCTCTTCTTGCTAACTTGGGGAAATAATTTTGTTTTATATTTTTTCCATTCAAATTGGTTTATCAAAACAAGCTGAAATTTTTTAAATTATCCAATAGAAGGTACATGATTTAAAATATCCTAGAGAAATGTTATCAGTAATTTACAATTTAAAAAAACTCAGCCACGAAAAAGTCAAAGCTAAAAACAAGAATTTTACTATGAATCAGTGTTTATATTACCCTTCTGAAAGAAGTTATATTTTAATGTGATGTAATGGCAACATTGAAAGTTTTTCTTTAAATTAACCACCTAATTTGTCCCTAAAATTACAAAGAATCAAAGTCTTTTACAGGTCAAGTGCAGTAAACTAAAATGTTCTTTCAGCACAAAGCAGCACTAGAAAAAGTAACAGTTATAGATGGGAGTTGACTAGTTTTGCGTGGCTGCTCCATCAATAACAGACAGACATCAGACGGTCATCCATCCAGAGCACAGACACAGTTACAGACTAGATGCAAAAAATGCATCACACGCTTGGCTGATAAATGTCCTCTGTCTTTGTATCTTTCTACTTTGAATGAAGTGGATTTTTTAAAGTTTAAATCAGATCACATAAGTTGGCTGCTTAAATAACATGATGAGGTATGAAAGCTCTGAATGTCCCTAAAGT
>NW_006775104.1:2510988-2522278 GCF_000442215.2 Lipotes vexillifer | reverse complement strand
TCAGCAGGATTTACCAGAGACATAACAGCTTGCCAGGGGAACTTCCAAATAGTTATGCTTTGGGGTTATAATGAATTCTAGAAGAGGACAAAATTAAAGAGGTTTAATAAAAGGATATTCTCTGAAAAAGTGAGCAACTTTTCCTTCAGAATTCATTTTGAACAGCACATCAACAAAAAATCTTCTCTGATAATATATCCCAACATTGAGTCAAGATGGCCAACTAGCACCAAGAAGTCGTATTGAACTCAGTTGCAGTTCTCTTGGCAATTAAGCTTATTTTTTCATTCCAGTCTGAGCACAAATGTGGATCACTGAAGACAGTACTGGAAGCGCCATTTGCAGGTAGAGATTGCAGTCATCATTAAATGAGCCAGAAGGTAGAACTGTTTTTATTTTATGGAGGGGACTTGACTGGGTAGTACTAGTAGGAGATGAAATGAAATGATTAGTGAACAATGAGGTTATAAGAAAAAGATCACTGCCCTTATTTGGGTTCAACAGGTCATGTCCAGAAGATGGTTATTTAAGATAAAGATGCTACTTATGTGCAGCATGAATACATTAGAATCCAGCTGCACCCAACTAAGGGAAAAAAAAAAAAGAATTCCCTAAGTAACCTTTAAAAGCATGTGTTACTTGCCAGTCACAGAGGGGAAAAGCACCTAGGGTGAACTCCAATTTAATAAGGACCTTGATCAGGACCACAAAGCCTGAAACATTTGTTTTAATGCAGAAACACAGCCTCTAGTCACACTGGTTAAGTTTGGGAAAATCAGAGGGCTTTTTTTTTTCTATTTGTTTTTAACTTGTTTATTGAATTACAGGATACGGTTTCGATCACTAAGGATTCTAAATCTTCATACCAGCATTAGAATTGAACCACTTCCAAATCCTAAGACACATAAGACCAAAGAGAAGCAACAGCCATACAAATTAATATGTGCCCCTCTCCTTTTTGCTCTAAGGGAATCTTCAAACCAGTATCACATTTAAGAGTCAAAGTGTTAATTCTTCAGCATTCCTGACAACTAGAAAGCACATTCACTGAAGGCTGAAGGTGAGGGAGCGGATGGTTGAATATCTGTGGAGAATGGCGCCAACAGAGGAAAGAAAACCATCCAATCTCAGTAAGGATTAATGCAAATTTGGCTAGAAAAAGCCACCAGGTAATCCAAGGGTTCACTGTGGAAGAACTCATGAAAAGTACTCTGAAGTACACAACAGGTCTAAACATCTCCCTTGTTGAAAGTAGTTGTGTGAAATTCAAGATAAAGGTTTAGTCTCATCTTTTAATGTATTTTTTCCCACATTAAAGGGAATGAGGAGTCCTCTTTTTTCCCCCAGAAAAAAAAAAAAGGGAGCCACATTATTATGTGTATATTCCCATGACTCTATAATATATAAGTGCGGATCTCCACAGCCTAGGGGTTTTCCATAAGAGAGCGGGCCGTTCTGGTTACCCTTTTATTAGAAGGGTATTCCACCACAGAGAGCCAGAGGTTTTCCAGATGTGTGTAAGAGAGCAGGTGCGCAAGGCAAGCAAATGAGCGCAAACAGTATTATGGAAAACATTTGAGAAGTTAGCTCCATGAGGACTGTGGGCTCCACAAGAGGACTCGACTGGGTAGCCTGGTCTGACACGGGGACATGAAAGCAGAGTATTGCTTCAAAGCTGGAAACCTTCCATAGGTGCCTCACACTGCTGGAAGATGTACTGCTGCTGGCTAAGGTCAACCTGGGGGGCAATGCTGCTGTCTTCATCCTCGGTCCCGAAGTAATGCTCAATGAGATCAAAGGCCTTCTGGTAGATCTCTTGGTTTTCATGACTCTGTAAGAATTCAATTTTATCCAGACCTAGAATGAAGAATTTAAAAAAAAATCTGTTGTATATATGTTGGAAATTCTAATAAAACTATATTTTGCCATGTCTCTTTCCTTGACATAAAAGGAAGATTCTCTATATCTCATAAGCATCTTGCAGCAACATAGAAAACACTGCTGGGATTACATATGAATAATACTATTGCAAACTGACATCTTAAACATTTGTGCAAGAAACAGCCAGTCCCCAGAAGCAGCAGTTTCCATAACAGTCACATCATCCTGTGCCCAAGACCAGGAACAGAAGTTTTCTTATTGGACTGTGTCTGTGGATTAATTTATTCTTTGCTCTGGTTCTATCTACCTAGGCTCTGAGCTATCCAATATCATTTCAACACATGTGTAATATCCTTAAATCTTAAACTCAGAAGTCTAACCAGAACAATTAGCCAACACATACTCCTCCCTTTATTAAGTTTAAGCACATCTGAGCTAGGCTTTCTTTTACCTATAGCCATAAGCAATCTAACTGCTACAGTGATACTGGAAATAAATGTTAACACTGCTCAGAAGAAAAAAATACATATTCATATATGTATCCATATTTATATATATATATATATATACACACACACACCCAAAAATTAACAAAAGTTCTCTCCTATGGCAAAAGATCTGGGTAGAGGAACATTTGTCTTTTCATACATTTCAAAACTTCTTACACTAAGCAGGAATATAGTTTTTATAATCAGGCCTTTAAAAAATGGTAAACTGTTGAAGTCATTTTGGAAAACAATTCTGCATTATCTGATAAATTTGAAGATGAATGTGCCCTATGATCCCTAATTCCAATTTTAGGAATAAACAAACCCTAGAGCAGTGGTTTTCAATCCTGGCTATGCATTAAAATCACTTAGGGAACTTAAAAGTTTTAAAGTACAGTGGTAAACCAGTGATTAAGAGTACAGTTAGAACTGAGATTGGAAGAATGAGAAAACCAAACGGCAGATAGTGACTCTACTGTTTCTAATGAAACTCTTAGAGTTTACAGTCAAGAACACTTTAGGAACACAGGAATTGGGGGATGCAACTCAAAATCAGAACTCTAAAATCTTACAAGAGAAAAGGAGTGGAGTTGGGCATTGTCTACAGTAGATATGGATGCTCTTGAGGCTCAGATGGACTAGTAAGAATACAAAAGTACCCACAATGGCAGGCAGAGTCAGGGAATGGAAGATCCTAACAGCCCAGTGTAAAAAGGGCTCAACTTAAAAGGGTACTTGCTTCTCTTCACATCTACAATGCATCTTCTTTTCCAATTCTGCATACTAAATATTACTCATAAGAGAACAACTTTTTTGTATGAGTTTGCTAATGACAGGTGTGGACAAGCCAGAAAAGCATGGAGAAAAAGGAAAAAAATAATTTCAGGACATCTATTAAACAATCTATCTTACCATAAGCTTCTTCAATCAAAGCACAGTAAGGATTAATGCCAGTGCCATTCCTTTTGGCTTCTTGTTCTCCAAGCCTCAGGATATTTTCCAAGCCGTTTAGGGCAACCTGTACAATCTTAGAGTCCATGACTGTGAGGAGATCACAGAGTGGCTTGATACAGCCCAGTTCTACGAGGTACCTAAATTAATACAAAGAACAATTTAGTCAAACAAAGCTTTTCATTTCATAAAACTTTTATGAAATTGGTAGAAGGGAAATCCTCAAATTCACTGTAGAAATAAAAGGCACCCATTCAACCATACAACCTACATCTTGTCAAAAAAAAGCTACAAATAAATTAAAAAAAAAAAACAAGTTCTCTGGCACCATCACCATTCTTTTTTCCCTCCACAATTATTAGACTCGAAGAAACTGGAATACTCTCTTACTTTGACTATGAGTGATTCTTCAAAATAGTATACTTTTGATTAATTTCATTTTTGTTTCTATAGGTAACCACACCTCTGAAACAGGACACACTTGGTGCTAAAGCCAGCACAAGCCCAACAAGCCAATTCTACTGTGTACAAAGAACTCTTAAAACTCAAAGAAAACAAAAAAGAATTTAAGAATGGGTAAAAGATCTCAACAAAGATATACTGATGGCAAAAAAGCATACGAAAAGACACAATGTCATATGTCATTCAGGAACTGCAAATCAAAACAATGATGCCCCTACACATCTATTAAAATGGCTAAAATCCAAAACACTGACAATACCAAACACTGGTAAGGATGTGGAGAAACAACTCTCATTTTTTTTGCTGGTGGGAATGCAAAATACGATAACCACTTGGAAAGACAGCTTGGCAGGTTTTTGTTTTTGGTTTTTTAACAAAGCTTTCCATATGATCCAGCAATCACACTCCTAGACATTACCCAATTGAGATGAAAATTTATGTCCACACAAAAACCTGTACAAGAATTATTTACAGGAGCTTTATTCCTAACTGCCAAAAACTAGAAGCAACCAAAATGTCCTTCAATAGGTGACTGAATAAACTGTAGTGCATTCAGACAATGGAATATTATTCAGTGATAAAAAGAAATAAAATGAGCTATCAAGCCATGAAAAGATGTGAAGGAACCTTAAATGCATATTGCTAAGTGAAAGAAGCTAGTCTGAAAAGACTCCATACTATATGACACTCTGGAAAACAGAAAACTTTTATAAAGGCAATAGAATAGTGGTTGCCAGGGATTTGAGGGATGGAAGTAAGGGAGTAGTGATGAATAGGTGAAGCAGAGGGGATTTTTAGAGCAGTGAATAATACTACAATGGTGCAAACATTCATCAAAACCTGTAATTGTACAACACAAAGAATAATCCTTAATATAAAATATGAACTTAAGCTAATAATGTATCAGTACTGGTTCATTAACTATAACAAATGTAACCACACTAAAGCAAGATTTTACTAGAAGAAACTTAGAAGGGAGGGAAGTATACAGGAACTCTATTATCTAAATTTTTCTGTAAATCTAAAAAATGTTCTTTAAAAAGGCTTTATTTTTTAAAAAGTTTAATGTAATATTTAGCTTTATTATTTACAAAGGAATGAATTTAATAGTATTGTGTGTTATTTTATTTAAATATTTACTGACAATTTAGATGATATGTCCTAGGAATAGACTAGGTCAGTCATAAAGAGACTAGGTAAGGCATGAAGCCATTTCTGACCATTTCCCCTTTACACCACAGTTTTTAGTCACTAAAAACTGTTAACCATTCCTTCAACATATTTACATAATTCTCACTGTTTTTCTTAAAAAAAACAAAACCAAGCCTCTTTAGATTATAAATGTTAGTTGCTGCAAATCTGAAAAACATACAAAAGCATACAGAAAAATAAAAAATACCCAGAGATAACCACCACTACAACATCCCAGCTGTGCTACATACAAGCTGGATGACTTTGGACAAGTTATCTCATCTCTCTGTGCCTCAGTTTCCTCAACTGGAAAAGTCTGGGAATCAAAGACTAAGTCTGTCACTAAACCCCAGCAAAATTTTAGAGCAGTTAATTAAACAGATGACTTACATGTCTGCACTTAAACTTCACTGGCCTATATAGGTAAGTCTGTAGAACACCAACTGGATTTCAGAGATTTGTTCAGAATCTCCAAATTGTCTGCAAACTTGATCCTGGTCTATGCTTGATGTGATTTTCTCTCCCATCTAGAAATCTTGGCTCAATAACCTCTAATCCTTACATCGCTTTTAAAAACCTCATTTACTTTTGTAATACTGTCTGGTTTGAAACCTTTTTTTTTTTTTTTTTTTGGGGGTAGCGGGGCCTTTCCTTTTTTGTGGGGCACGAACCCGTGCCCCCTGCATCGGCAGGCGGACTCCCAACCACTGCGCCACCAGGGAAGCCCCTGTGAAACCTTTTATTATGAAAACCAGTGTTCTGAAAACTTGATTCAGAATTAAAAACAAATTTTAAGTTCTAGAAAGCTTCTAGAACTTGTATATAATTAAATGAATAAATACTGACTAAAACTTTCTTATTGAAAAACTCTACCCAAAAATGTGCTAATAAGGGCTTCCCTGGTGGTGCAGTGGTTTAGAGTCCGCCTGCCGATGCAGGGGACACAGGTTCGTGCCCCGGTCCGGGAAGATCCCACGTGCCGTGGAGCGGCTGGGCCCGTGAGCCATGGCCGCTGAGCCTGCGCGTCCGGAGCCTGTACTCCGCAACGGGAGAGGCCACAACAGTGAGAGGCCCGCGTACCGCAAAAAAAAAAAAAAAAAAAAAAAAAAAAAAAAAAGTGCTAATAAGTAAATCCAGAGTTTTGAAGATGTGAGGTTTTATATTTACAAAAATATGGTATTATTATTATTATGGCACAGTTCATTAAATGAGTTTTGGGTTCCCAATTCTAGCCACTTAAAAATTATACCGCCTTACAAGATTGGAGGAATTCAAGGTGCTGTTCTCTGATGCAACCACTCATCTTTGGAGATTTAAGACCACCACAGTGGTATTTCACTACTGATGCAAGTCTCTCCAAAGATAGTAATTTGCACCAAAAAGCAAAACAGGTCACCAGAGGACCTGGGCTGTATAGGAGTTGGAAAGTCATATTACTTTGAGAAAAGCACTACAAGAAGTATTTCCTTGGGAAAGTCTGAAGATTTGAAAAGATGACTGGAAAACAGGCACAATTCTATGGTTAAAGTCTGGAACTGGCTCCAATGGGTGGTGTATTTCAAACACTTGGATAAAGCTATCACTGGTCACTGACACTAGCTGGCTTTTGTGGCAGAAAAGGCTTCCATTAAGAAAATTTTCTGGGTAAGGAAATTTAGTCCATAAGAATTTACTATCTGGAAAAGTGAATTATATTTCTCAAATATTTCTTCTGATGAAAAACTCACTGTGTCTTAAACCACCTCTCTCGGGACTTCCCTGGTGGCGCAGTGGTTAAGAATCTGCCTGCCAATGCAGGGGGACATAGGTTCGAGCCCTGGTCCGGGAAGATCCCACGTGCTGTGGAGCAACTAAGCCCGTGCGCCACAACTGCTGAGCCTACACTCTAGAGCCCACAAGCCACAACTACTGAGCCCACATGCCACAACTACTGAAGCCCACGCGCCTAGAGCCCATGCTCCACAAGAGAGGCCACCACAATGAGAAGCCCACGCACCACAACAAAGAGTAGCCCCGGCTCACCCCGACTAGAGGAAGCCCGCACACAGCAACAAAGACCCAACGCAGCCAAAAATAAATAAATAAATAAAGCCAGCCCTCTCAAACAGGATTTTGCTTCTTCTGTGTCCTAATTTTTATCAACAGCACCACCTTTTTCTCTGGTCATCTTTGGCTCTTTCCTTTCCTTTGCAATCTGTTAACCTGCCACCAAGTACTACAGATCGTTATTTCCCATATCTAGTCCCATACCTCATGCTACAACACTTTTTTTTGCCACACCTGGCAGCATGCGGGATCTTAGCTGCCCGACCAGGAATCAAACCCGTGCCCTCTGCAGTGGAAGCATGGAGTCTTAACCACTGGACCACCAGGGAAGTCCCTACAGCTATTACCTTAATTCTGGCCATCACAGTATATACTAAACTACTGCAATGGCATCTTAATTGCTCTCTTTCCTCTCCTCAAAACACTATCTTCTTGGGACTTCCCTCCTTCCCAAGATTAAGGCCTTCATCCCAGTTTTCAAAGTCCATCAATTACTTAATTCCTCATCCTTGCACAAGAATAACCTATAGCAAGATTGATTTGCCTCTTCCAATAACATTTACTGTGCACATTCCCTCATGCTATTCTCTCTCCTCCAAAATTACCAAATCTCTACCCAAATGTCAAGTTTCATCTCTTTCATGAAACTTTAATTCCAGGCAACATTCTTTATCCTTCATTTTTAAGAACTGTAGTATGTATTAGCATTTGATTATATTTAACCTAAAATTATGAGTACTTCCTAGGTTATTCTAACTGGTTCTTGCATCTAAATCTTGTCTTCTCAACAATAAGCAGAAGCCACATAGATGTCTTTTATCAGTAATAAAGACATTTTCTACAATTTGGACTGTAATAGTTCTATAATAATCTTTCAAGATAACTCTTTACCCAGTTAAGAAAAAACTGCTAGGAGACTGATAATTAACTCTATTATTATAAATAGCTATGCTGAATTGTAAAAAGGGATAGTAGGCATTCCATTCCTCTCTAACAGAGCAAAATACCCCTGAATACTTTCTGATGAAAGATACCACAGTATTTTAAAATGTCTTTAAAATATGTACCTGTACAGTTTCACTATTTCAATTAAGAAAACATATTTGGTATAAAATATAGTGACAATAATTATAAATCTGAATTTGAACATAAGACAACTATCAACTGTTCTAATAACTTCTATATTACTGCCATCTGGTGGTGGCATACTTAAAAATCATAGTACCCCAGACTGAACTCTGGAGGTTAAAAAAGACCCAATCCCCTACAAATATGCTCTGAAGACCACTTGAAGTCCTCCTTGGCTAACCTATCCATGATGAACTTCACCAAAATAGCTACTGCATGTGTTAATCTATTTAAGTTGTATTATTTCAGGTACATACTTATTTTCCGTAATCTTATTTTCTGATGCGTTTCCGAAATCTTAGGACTACTTTACCTTCTCATGTTGAAATTCCCAACAGAGCACTAAAAAATCAGCACCGGTTGAGCACCTACATTTAACCCACAAAGCGACAATATCAGAAGTAGCTATGTTTCCCCCATATTACTACATATATAGAATGTAGTAATATTACATTACAATATACAGGGTTAAATGCTTTAACACTCATTGGTAACCATATTTCTCCTCACCTGAATTCCCCAAAGAATCTTAAGGCAGGCTAAGAGTCTAGGTTCCATTCTTTTTTTTTCTATCTGAAATACTGTATATATCCATAATTAACCATCTGATTATATGATGTTCCTTTGAGGAATTGATTCCTATCCATATTTATGCCTACTCTAGCCATTAAGATTATAAATTGCTGCCCTAGGGGCTATTTAAGTCTCAAGCTAATATACAGACCTCTCCCTTTACTGAATAACATAGTCCTTTAGGAGACCTGCCTCTACTGAATTTGGCACTTTATTTTAAGGCATATCAATACATCTCTTTCAAGTCTGTCCAATTCTACTATTAAGACATCTAAACTAGAAATAGCAAGAGTTAGCTATTAAAGTTAGCCTCTAAGAATTCTACAAGTAACCTTCTAGACTACCCAAGATGTTTTTTTTGTTGTTGTTGTTTTGTTTGTTTTCTTTTTTTGCGGTACGCGGGCCTCTCTCACTGTTGCGGCCTCTCCCGCGGCGGAGCACAGGTTCCAGACGCGCACGCTCAGCGGCCATGGCTCACGGGCGCGGCCGCTCCGCGGCATGTGGGATCTTCCCGGACCGGGGCACGAACCCGTGTCCCCTGCATCGGCAGGCGGACTCTCAACCACTGCACCACCAGGGAAGCCCCCAAGATATTTTTGATCAAGCAGCTTGAGAGTAGGCTCAAGCCACCCCCATAAGTATTTCGATCGCCTCAAACCTCAACTATGCCTTCCCTCTCACATCCCAGAATTATCTTCAGCAATAGAGAATGGGAGCAATATAAGGAATCAAATATACGCTTGAGTCTAATTATGAAACTGAGAACAATCTTCCAAGAGGCTAGAGTTGAGCATTCTTAATTGGGAGACAGTAATTTTCCTTTAATTTACAAGACACTACTTGGCTAGTACTTACTTGATCTGTTCAGCTGATCCTCCAGAAGTTGCATTTGTGATGGCCCAAGCTGCTTCTTTCCTTGTCCGAAACTCAGCAGTTTGTAATATACTAATGAGGGCTGGGAAAATGTTGGCATCTATCACAGTCTGGAATGAAAAAATTAAATGGAAAGGGAAATTACAAGGGTTGTAAAACTGTTCATGACACTAATTATAACTTTTCAGCTAGCTTCACTAATGACACCCTTCCCCTGTTAAAAATAAACTGGAGGCTTCCCTGGCAGCGCAGTGGTTCAGAGTCCACCTGCCGATGCAGAGGACACGGGTTCGTGGCCCAGTCCAGGAAGATCCCACATGCCACGGAGCGGCTGGGCCCGTGAGCCATGGCTGCTGAGCCTGCGGGTCTGGAGCCTGTGCGTCTGGAGCCTGTGCTCCGCAACGGGAGAGGCCACAGCAGTGAGAGGCCCGCGAACCGCAAAAACTAAATAAATAAATAAATAAACTGGAAGGAGTTTAACTCCTCATTATCCTTAACCTTTTGGCTATACTTAGTATCACTAACAACATCCTCCCTGGAGTTTGTGACCTTGTAATCTCCTAGTTTTCTACCTGGGTTCTTTTTTATTTTTCTCTCTTTTTCCACTCACCATAACAAATTATAAAAGTTCAATTTTCTTTCTTTTCCTCTGCCATTCTCATTTCTCTCACAGCATCACTCTCACATGTGTGCTCTACCTCTCCAGTCCACATTTCTCACTGGGGCCCCAGCCCAAGGTGGCTGACAGCTTACTTAACATCTGCTAACCACCTTAAACATATCATCTGCTCTTTGTATCAGGTCTCCTTTCAAACCTCTCTAGTTTACAAAGGCTGTTTTTATATTTATTTATTTATTCATTCATTCTAAATTCAATCAGTCACCAAGTTTCCTTTACATTCTCAATTCAGAACGTCCTAAGTCCATCTTTTCCTTTCCTTTAGCACTGCCACCATTCTATTCCAAGCCACCACTTCCCACACAGATTACCAGAAGAGCCTTTAGACAGAGTACTTTTACTCAATCCCTCACATATACTAAAGCAGTCTTCCTCAAATTGCTTTCATGTTTCTCCTTAGCTCAAGAACCTAAAATGGGTTCATATCATTTCATTTATCAAAAAACTGAGGAAATCTATATGAGAGCCTAGTGGTAGCAGACAATAAAGTGCAGCTGAAATCACCCTGATGCATGCTATAAAATGCCACAGTTATCAATCTCAGTCCCTGACAGCCTCCTGGGGATGACTAACCATGCTTTCCTGGTCAAGAACTCTTTCTATTACACTACTGAAGGAAGTCAGTAAAATTTAGTGGAAAGGTGCTTCATCTTGGTCCTGTCATTTACTAGAGGTATCCTTGAGCAAATCATTTTATTTCTCTGAGCCTCAGTTTCATCTTTAATTGAGCATGTTGGGTTAGATGACCTCTATGATTCCACTCAGCTCAAAGTCCCGTAAGTCTATGGTGTATCTTTTCCAACTCATTATTCCAGCCTTTCTCATGGCTTATTCTGAACCATTTGGCCTATGGCTTAGCCTTTCACTTGGATTACTCTCCCACTAATACAAGGACAAAAGTAAAGGGGAGATAACCATTTAGAGAAAACTGGGTCCCCAAAGAGTCATAAAAAATTGAAGCAATCCAAAACATGGGTCCCCTAGAAAATAATTTTTTTTTTTTTTTTTTTCAGTACAC
>NW_006775104.1:2406687-2508958 GCF_000442215.2 Lipotes vexillifer | reverse complement strand
GGGATCTTCCCGGACCGGGGCACGACCCCGTGTCCCCTGCATCGGCAGGCGGACTCTCAACCACTGCACCACCAGGGAAGCCCCCAAGATATTTTTGATCAAGCAGCTTGAGAGTAGGCTCAAGCCACCCCCATAAGTATTTCGATCGCCTCAAACCTCAACTATGCCTTCCCTCTCACATCCCAGAATTATCTTCAGCAATAGAGAATGGGAGCAATATAAGGAATCAAATATACGCTTGAGTCTAATTATGAAACTGAGAACAATCTTCCAAGAGGCTAGAGTTGAGCATTCTTAATTGGGAGACAGTAATTTTCCTTTAATTTACAAGACACTACTTGGCTAGTACTTACTTGATCTGTTCAGCTGATCCTCCAGAAGTTGCATTTGTGATGGCCCAAGCTGCTTCTTTCCTTGTCCGAAACTCAGCAGTTTGTAATATACTAATGAGGGCTGGGAAAATGTTGGCATCTATCACAGTCTGGAATGAAAAAATTAAATGGAAAGGGAAATTACAAGGGTTGTAAAACTGTTCATGACACTAATTATAACTTTTCAGCTAGCTTCACTAATGACACCCTTCCCCTGTTAAAAATAAACTGGAGGCTTCCCTGGCAGCGCAGTGGTTCAGAGTCCACCTGCCGATGCAGAGGACACGGGTTCGTGGCCCAGTCCAGGAAGATCCCACATGCCACGGAGCGGCTGGGCCCGTGAGCCATGGCTGCTGAGCCTGCGGGTCTGGAGCCTGTGCGTCTGGAGCCTGTGCTCCGCAACGGGAGAGGCCACAGCAGTGAGAGGCCCGCGAACCGCAAAAACTAAATAAATAAATAAATAAACTGGAAGGAGTTTAACTCCTCATTATCCTTAACCTTTTGGCTATACTTAGTATCACTAACAACATCCTCCCTGGAGTTTGTGACCTTGTAATCTCCTAGTTTTCTACCTGGGTTCTTTTTTATTTTTCTCTCTTTTTCCACTCACCATAACAAATTATAAAAGTTCAATTTTCTTTCTTTTCCTCTGCCATTCTCATTTCTCTCACAGCATCACTCTCACATGTGTGCTCTACCTCTCCAGTCCACATTTCTCACTGGGGCCCCAGCCCAAGGTGGCTGACAGCTTACTTAACATCTGCTAACCACCTTAAACATATCATCTGCTCTTTGTATCAGGTCTCCTTTCAAACCTCTCTAGTTTACAAAGGCTGTTTTTATATTTATTTATTTATTCATTCATTCTAAATTCAATCAGTCACCAAGTTTCCTTTACATTCTCAATTCAGAACGTCCTAAGTCCATCTTTTCCTTTCCTTTAGCACTGCCACCATTCTATTCCAAGCCACCACTTCCCACACAGATTACCAGAAGAGCCTTTAGACAGAGTACTTTTACTCAATCCCTCACATATACTAAAGCAGTCTTCCTCAAATTGCTTTCATGTTTCTCCTTAGCTCAAGAACCTAAAATGGGTTCATATCATTTCATTTATCAAAAAACTGAGGAAATCTATATGAGAGCCTAGTGGTAGCAGACAATAAAGTGCAGCTGAAATCACCCTGATGCATGCTATAAAATGCCACAGTTATCAATCTCAGTCCCTGACAGCCTCCTGGGGATGACTAACCATGCTTTCCTGGTCAAGAACTCTTTCTATTACACTACTGAAGGAAGTCAGTAAAATTTAGTGGAAAGGTGCTTCATCTTGGTCCTGTCATTTACTAGAGGTATCCTTGAGCAAATCATTTTATTTCTCTGAGCCTCAGTTTCATCTTTAATTGAGCATGTTGGGTTAGATGACCTCTATGATTCCACTCAGCTCAAAGTCCCGTAAGTCTATGGTGTATCTTTTCCAACTCATTATTCCAGCCTTTCTCATGGCTTATTCTGAACCATTTGGCCTATGGCTTAGCCTTTCACTTGGATTACTCTCCCACTAATACAAGGACAAAAGTAAAGGGGAGATAACCATTTAGAGAAAACTGGGTCCCCAAAGAGTCATGAAAAATTGAAGCAATCCAACACATGGGTCCACTAGAAAAGAATTTTTTTTTTTTTTTTTTTCAGTACACGGGCCTCTCACTGTCGTGGCCTCTCCCGTTGCGGAGCACAGGCTCCGGATGCGCAGGCTCAGCAGCCATGGCTCACGGGCCCAGCCGCTCCACGGCATGTGGGATCTTCCCAGACCGGGGCACGAACCCGTGTCCCCTGCATCGGCAGGCAGACTCTCAACCACTGCGCCACCAGGGAAGCCCAGAAAAGAAATATTTTATTTGGCAAGAGTAAAGCCAATCTGTTTAGTGTAAAGTCCATCAAAACATTTTGAAAATACAAGATACTATTTCTCAGATCTTGACAAATCACCAAATATTAAAGGCAAAGAGAAAAAACCAAGGCCTAAGTGTAAGTTTCAAAAGATTTAACCTCTATAATGTTGGATAAAAAAAGTAAGAAGTAGACTAAATAAGACAACATTGGAAATTAGTGTTCTCCAAGGCAATAATGAAAAATTATACATACTTTTAAAGGCTGACTGAAAAAAAACCTTAACTAATAAAACTACAGGAAAAAAGACAGGTGCTATGAGATTACCTGGATCTGTGCCCTATTTCCAGCTGTGATGTTAGATATTGTCCAACATGCTTCCTTTTTGATAGACTCCTTTGGGCTACTCAGCAAATGCAATAAACTCTGCAGAGCTGAGCAATTCAAAATTACCTAAAGAAAAAAGTTTGAAAATTTTACTTATTGTATTAATCCAAGCTGAAGTAAACCTTTAACTCAAAGACTTTATTTTCGGAAAATACAAAGAAATAACATGTCTCCTTAAAATTTTAGAAATAACTTTATATATGTAAAAAAGTACTCACTGCTAATAAGAATTCATTTCTAAGATTATCAAAGCAGTTTCATTATATACACTCACAACTGCTAAACATACTTAATATGGCACAATATGCCTTATTCACTTTCCTATGCCTATAGCATATGAAAATGTCTTTTGGGTAAATGTATCAAGTGGCCAGAAATTCATAAGTGGTCTCAGATTTTTAAGTCTTCTGATAATTCTCTACCTGGAAGTCAAGGAATCAATACATGCTTAGCTAACTATACCAGGTGCTTTATAGAATACAAAGATTAAAAGTATATGCCCCCAGCTATCAAACAGCTTACAAAGGTGAGGATGATATACATGACAAATATACATGAACAAGGAGATCTACTCTACCAGAAACTAAAATCATAAAGTTATAATGATTAAAATAATATGTGACAGGCTCAAGAATCAATCACTGAACAAAAGAATAGGATATCTAGTCTAGAAATAAATACAAGTATTTATAAAGAATTAATAAGTATGTAATAAAATTAATCCTTTCTTCCTCCAACGACTGGTAGTCTTATTTAATAGATGGTACTAGAATAAGGGGCAACTAGTTGAAAATATTTTAAAAATCAATTCTTAACCCCAAACAGTAAAATAAATCTGCAACCCATTTAAAGAGTAAATATAAAAAAGAAACCATAAAGCAGAAGAAAATATTAGTTAGTAGCTGGTTTGGGGACAGTGAAGGACTTTCTAAGCATAAAAACAACAGAAGAAATTATAGGGGAAAAATTAAAATGTCACCAAACAGAAATTTTTGCATGTCAAAAACTCATATGAAAATTAAAATGCACACCACACAATGTGAAAAAGTATTTGTAATGGAAAAAAGCGTTCCTGTCTTTAATATGTAAATTGGTAAGAGAAACTACATTTTTAATAGAAAATTACCTCACAAAGTAACAAAAGAAATGCAAATTACAATGAAGCCGATTTTTGCCTATTAAATTAACTCAAAAAATAACAAAACTTGTGGTTTAACAGGTACAGTCTTTCCAAATAACAGTGTGAAAGACATCACAAAGCATTTTTAAATGCCAAAGATGTGGTGTGGAAAATGAGCATGTCAGAAGGTAAAGAATACCTGGGGAGGAGTAGTAAGGAAAAAAACACTTCACGGGAGGGGGTGGGGGAGGAAACACCTTGAAACACAGACAGGATTTCATAAGCAAAGAAGAGGGAGGACACAGCATACAGAAGGGTTAGAAATGAAAAAATGCTGAAATGGTTCTTTATCTCACAGGCATTAAAGAAGCTCATTGTTTCTAGGAGGAAAATAATATGAACAAAGTTATTTTAGGAAAGATTAAGCTGTTATTAGGAAGAATACACTGAGAGGGGTAAATGCCTGGGAGAGCAGGAGGATGAATAAGATAGGTACAGCAACAACCCCTGCATGTGAGAAAACAGGGCCCAAACTAAGGTAATCAGATGTGGATCCAGAAACACTAAGAATCAGTTAAGACCTGCTGACTTGCTACACAAAGTGTGACAGATGGAGACACCAAATATGACTGCAAAGTTTCAAGACTGGATGAACAGTTGTACCATTAACTGAAATGGGAAAAACCAAGATGAGAAGGCGAGACAGGTACTGGAGACATGGGACTGGAACTTGAGAGAGGTTGGAACTAGATGCATAGGTTCAGAACTTCATTTATTCAGTAAATATTTTTTGAGTCTCTATATATTGTGCCAGGGACTATTGTAGAAGCAACAAAAATGAACAAGAATGACACAGTTCCACCTCTACAAGCTTACAATCTAGTAGACAGTTACAATACAGTGTGGTAAGTGCTATGATGGATGAAACAAAACAAGGAGCACCTAATTTAAGAGTCAGCTTCTTGGAGAAAATGTTAATACCAAGACTTGAAGAATGAAAAGGCATTAGTGGCAGAGTGAGGATTTGTGTGAGGGACTGGTCAGAACAGGGATGGGGATGGAAGCACATGTTCCATGCAGAGGGAAGCAAGCCATGTGTTAAATCTCGGAAGTGAGCGTGATCATAGCTAATACAGCGGAACAAACATGGCAAAAGCACAGAGCATGGCATGGGAGGGGGCAGACAGAAACTTTTTCTGAATAGCAAATATACCAATATGGTTTTAAAATTCAGAAAATAAAAAGGACTATATAGTTAAAAGCCTCCTTTCCATTCCTATACGCCAGCTACCTGGTTCTCCACAGAGACAACCAATGTTATTAGTTTCCTGTGTATGCTTCCTGAGAAATTTTATGCAAATACAATCAAAAACATACATTGTTTTCTTCTCCTCTCCTCCCTGCCCGTTTTTTACACAAATAGTAATAAATCCTACATACTATTCTGCCCCTTGTTTTTCTTTTTAAACAACAGAACCTAGAAACCTTTCCATACACATGCCTATTAGCTTCTTCATTCTGTTGCACAGCATTTCATTATACAGGTGCCAGATTTTAAAGGATCTTAAACACTGTCCAAGGACAATAGGGGGCCATAAAAAGATTTTAAGAGAATGACACGATCAAATTTGCATTTTACAAGCATCCTTCTAGTGATATGGGAATGGTACAAGAAATGTCTGAACTAAGCACTGCAAGGAATGAGTAGAAATAGCAGTCATTAGTGACTGATGAGAAAGGTGGCAGAAAGGGAATAATCAAACTAATGTCCAGATGTTTGGCTTGGGTAACTGTTGGGGCCATTCACTGAGACAGGAACATAAATAAGCAGAGGTCCAGGTACATCAGGAAAAATAATGAGTTCCCTTGCGGACAGAATAAATTTAAAGTTAAATATTAAGAGTTGGAAGACACCTGAGAACAAATTCAGTCTCCTAATTTTAGAGATCAGAAAAGTGAAGACATTAAATGTCTTGCTGAAAGTCAGAGCTGGCTAAGAAAGAGCTAAGGCTAAAACTAATCCCCTCCAGGGGCTAATCCCATAAACAGAAAAGAACAGGTATAGGAACTTGCTAAGGAGAAATAAATGGTCAATGAGGCAGAAGACCCAAAATACTTCAACACCACAGAAGCCTAGGAAGATAATTTTAAAGATGATGCCAATGCATCTGAGAGATCAAGAAGAAAAATGGCTAGAACAATCCACTGTGAGTGATGTATCTTGATATAAAATTTGAATGGAATAGAAGGTGACATTAAGAACCAGGAGGGAAGATACTTCTCACATAGGAAACTTACCATGTACAAAAAGGAGGAAGCCATCAGGGAAGAGAAGATGAAGATGACAGAAAGGATGCTACTAGAGGCTTCTGATGTTCACAAGAACCCCTTCAAGTAGAAGTAGTGGGAAATAAACCGAACCAAAAGGATAAGTTACACCATAGGGGAACCCAAAATTGCCACAAAGCAATAGGTCAAGACAGAGATAGTGAAGGTATTGAAAGTAGTTGCCAAAGCCAACACTTTTAACAAACATTAATGAAACAAAGTATCATTTCTCCTCATGTGAGTTAAATACTGTAACAGAAACATAATCATGAGGGGTCAATCTGTTATTTCTGAAAGAAAAAAGAAAGAGATACCATTTATTCATACCTGTGTCTGAATATCATCGCCTGTGACAATGTTTCCCACAGCTCGCAAAGCAGGAGAAACCACTTTATAATCATTATGCCTGCAACCATAAAAAGATGTGTTATATCCAACAGTTCTATCTTTAATCTCTTTTCCTTAGGGCTGAAACCCAAAAGAAATTAATATGTGATCAGCTCTTGGAGCAGAAAGGTACCTATGGTGGTTATTAAAGGAACCCTATCATGATGAGGAAATGTTTTTGGTGTCCCCAAGAAAGGCTGTCTTTCCTTTTGTTTGATACTTCTGGATAAAAACTACAAATCTGTTCTAATAACCCTTCCCAGGTATTCAATCACCTGGAGTCCAAGTTTTCCCTCTCATTCATTAATGCAGGTTTCATTTCCACTTTACTTGGTCTCTATGGTTGCTGAGATAATGGAAAGAGATAGTAACATTTATACAGCACTTTTAAGTTTTACAAATCATTTAATTTTCACAGGAATAAAAATATATCAACAGTTGAGCTAACTTGAAAATGAAAGCCAGGCCTCATACTTCAAATAGTAGACTCTTTCTACTAAACCTCAGCTGACTTACTGGTCTAAAAAACCCCTCCACAAATCTTTTATATATCTGAAGACAGATATTAAGTCTTGATTTTAGGCTAAGTAAGTTAATATCCTTTAACTTTCCTTAAATATCTTTTTTTTTTTTTTTTTTTTTTTTTTTTTTTTTTTTTTTTTTTTTTTTTTTTTTTTTTTTTTTTTTTTTTTTTTTTGGGGTATGCGGCCCTCTCACTGTTGTGGCCTCTCCCGTTGCGGAGCACAGGCTCCGGACACGCAGGCTCAGCGGCCATGGCTCACGGGCCTAGCCGCTCCGCGGCATGTGGGATCCTCCCAGACCAGGGCACAAACCCGCGTCCCCTGCATCGGCAGGCGGACTCCCAACCACTGCGCCACCAGGGAAGCCCTAAATATCTTATTTTCTCTCCCCTTATAATGAGATTGATCACTCTTCTCAAAACTGTGCCAGTTTCTCCACATTTAAGATCCGATGACTAAAAAGAAAATGGTTAAAATATTTAGTAATCTAGAGACTAAAGAGTACAAAAGGTTACTCTCCCAGATTCTGAATGATATACTTCTGAGTCCTCCAGCATTATATTGCTTTTAATTCACAACAGCATTATGCCGCTGATCTGTACCCAGTCTATAACCCCAGAGTTTTTTTTTTTAATGTACAGTTTTACATCTTTATTGGAGTATAACTGCTTTACAATGGTGTGTTAGTTTCTGCTTTATAACAAAGTGAATCGGTTATTCATATACAAATGTCCCCATATCTCTTCCCTCTTGCATCTCCCTCCCTCCCACCCTCCCTATCCCACCCCTCTAGGTGGTCACAAAGCACCAAGATGATCTCCCTCGCAGCTATGCGGCTGCTTCCCACTAGCTATCTATTTTACGTTTGGTAGTGTATATATGTCCACACCACTCTCTCGCTTTGTCACAGCTTACCCTTCCCCCTCCCCATATCCTCAAGTCCATTCTCTAGTAGGTCTGTGTCTTTATTCCTATCTTACAACCCCAGAGTTTTATATTCTATATATTATACTATCTAATTCATTCCACATGTCATCTTTGGGGCAATGTTTCCTTGCATCTATTTTGTACTTACTCCAATAAATTTCACATGGCTTTTAATTATACTATTTCCCCATTATGTTATCACTCTTAATTTTTTTCTTTGATACTATTTTCTAAAAGTTTGATTGATACAGTCTCAAATTATTTATGCCATCAGTAAATCTTCCACTTCATAAATGAAAGGCATCACAAAGAGATATAGCAAAATAAAATTCAAAGTCTGACACCAGTCTAGGTTAAGCTCTAAATGAGACAAAAAGATGAATAAATGACCGTTTTTAGTGGCAGTGTGCCTTCTGCTATCCAGTGGTTGGTCTCAGGTCATTAATCATAAGCTAGAATTACATAGATCAAAGTTTTCCAAATGTTTCTGCTAAAGGGCTGCTTACAGCAGAAGAGTGAGAGGTTCTTTATAACCCTCAAAACAATCAAACAAACAGATTTGACATGAGTATAAAAAAGTAACAAAAGACAGTAGCCTAAAGCACAATAAATCAATATAATGCATTAATATTTGAGTATCAGCAACTAGAAAACTAATATGAGAGACAAAAGAACAGACACACTTTAAGATATCTTACATCAGCAGCTCCACAAGTCTCCTACATACTCCTGCATCAATGACTGCTTGAATTTTATCATTGGGTCCATCTGATAGATATGAGAGGGCCCAGCAGGCATCAGCCAGTACATCAGTGTCACTGACAAACAGCAACCAGGAAAGCACATTCAGACAGGGGGAAACCTATAAAGGGAAGATGATATGATTATGAAATTCAACAGAATAAAAGCAAGAAATGAGGGGGGAAACTCCAGAAAGCAACCAGGCACACACCTGGTGACTTCTGGTGTGATCAATACTTCTGGAGATGGAGCAGTAAGTGGCCAAGTGACATTTCCATCTTTGGGAATGCTGTCAATAACCTTGCAGTTTACTTTGATGAGGTAGTCAGAGCCCAAGGAAAACAATTTCAAAGAGCAAAGTTTAATATATACCAATTCTCAGAGTGAGATTCCTCGTCAAAACACTCTTTGTGGATCAGAGAGGTAAAGGAATTTTCCTAAGTGTTAAAGCTAGGAAATTCTGCATTTTAGATACTTTGTTACAAACAAAAATTGCCATGTTTTAAGAGTAATTCAGAGCTTTTTAAAGGCAGTGAAAATTTATTTCAAATTCAAACAAAAATAAACAAAAAGACCTATTTCTCTAGAAACAAATTATTCTCTTTCTATTCACATCAATATTGGTTCTTAGACTCTTCTCGTTGCGGAGCACAGGCTCCGGACGCGCAGGCTCAGCAGCCATGGCTCACGGGCCCAGCCGCTCCACGGCATGTGGGATCTTCCCGGACCGGGGCACGAACCCATGTCCCCTGCATCCGCAGGCGGACTCTCAACCACTGCGCCACCAGGGAAGCCCTCTTAGACTCTTTTAACTGTACTTTTTCTGCCAATTTCCCACAAGCATAATCCTTACCTTTGCAAATTCTGGAGGGGGACTTTTTCCTCTACAGAGATTAGACAAAGCCCATACTGCATTCCGGGTCATGGTCAGGCGGTTTTGCTTTGAAAATAACCTATAAGCATAATGATGCAATGGTAAATGATAGAATGGGCATTAATTCTCTGATGGCATAATATAAATATTTAACCACTTAATGCTATTGATAAACAGATGTCTTCAAACAGCTCTTCTCCACAACAATAAAGCTTAATTAACTCTAACACAAGGAATTCAAACTTTTGGCACTTGAATAAGATAGGATGTCCAAGGAAATGATCTGAACAAGTTAGTAAGAAAATATCTGTAATGAAAAGTAACACTAGGAAATCCAAAATGATTTCCAAAGATGCACTGCTTTCTGAGGAACTTCCCGTATTTTTATTACTCACCAAAAAAAAAAAAAAAGAAAAAGAAACTTACTGCAGCAGAGGGGGAAGAATATTGCAGTCTAAAACATAGTCCCTGCACATGGTACTATCTCCAGCAATGTTGCCAAGAGCCCAGACTGCCTGTGAAAGAATTATTCATTAATGACAGGCTGTAGAGTTTAATTTTCTCATAATTCTTTCTAAAAAGATGCCAACATATCACAATAACTCTTTACAAAATTATACAGTAGTTAATCAACATATTATACATGGACATTAACTATTAAAACCCCTAAGTTCACTCAACAGGGAGTCAAATGAAATAGTTGTGGGATTGGTGGAAGAAGATCAATACTATTATATAAGTATACATGTGAATACTCATGGGAGTAAACTTATTAAAAGGAGGTACCAGTTCTTATACATACTCTTAATCTTAGGGGGCCCTACCCTTAAGTAACATTCCATACAGCCACTGGAACATAGCAGAGATCCAAATGGCTTACTCAGCTGATTACAAATGTATTTTAAGCTTGCTTACAAAAGAAAACAGTGAGCCAAGAATTTAAGAGCAACCAAAATGCAGAAAACTTTACTCAACTTTTGGGGATGATGGATATATTAATTATCTTGACTGTAATGACAGTTTCATGGATATATACATATGTCAAAACTTATCATATTATACACTTTAACCATATGCAGTTTACTGTAGGTTGATTATACCTCAGTAAAGCTGTAGAAGAAAGTCATATTCATTTAGTAATGATTTATATTTATGAATTTGACAAACTTT
Source organism: Lipotes vexillifer (assembly GCF_000442215.2). Classification (NCBI taxonomy): domain Eukaryota; kingdom Metazoa; phylum Chordata; class Mammalia; order Artiodactyla; family Lipotidae; genus Lipotes; species Lipotes vexillifer. The sequence continues at coordinate 2,498,242 of NW_006775104.1, read as the reverse complement.
GCAGTAATTAAACTTTCATGTTTTCTAAGTGATTTTCTGCACAAAAGTGGCAGACTTGCTATGTCAATCAACACTAGAGATTACTATAAGAAAAAACTCAGTAACTGCTTACATGGTCTAAAATGTATATCTATGGGACTTAAAGAATTTCAGGGTTGGAAGGGAAAAATGGTTTTATGTTTCTAGGAGAAATTCTGCCTATATTCACTATGAAATTTTCTATTTTGGTTAAGTTTAGATTTCTAGAACACTCCCTGTGATGAACCATGGATTGTCATATGCAAGCGATAAAACAGATTCTGAATATAAGACTGAAGGGAAAAATTGTATTCTTTGACCTGCTTCTCTTTACTTGTTTCAATTTTTACCTGCTCCTGGACATCTTCAAACTCTGAGCTGAGCAACTCTATGAAGATAGGCACAGCTCCTGCCTGAATCACAATCCGGGTCTGAAGAGAATTTCCTGAAGCAATATTTGTCAGTACCCAAGCTGACTCAAACTATAAAGATAAAAATAATTTCATTATCTTATTAGAATTTAATAGCTTGTTTACTTATAACAATAAGGTTCTCTGTGCATGAAGAAAAGAATCTGAGATCATTATTTACACATAATCTATCAGGTAAATACTGTATTAATTTTAAATGAAGAATTCCTGAAGAAATAACCTTAGCCTAGAGGAATATTCAGGGTGTCTAAAATTTCAGATCAAGGCAGAGCTGACATGAGACCGTAAGAAGAATGAGGGAGTGCTTCATATACTGACATGGAATGATCTCCCGAGACATAAATGGAGGAAAAAGAAAAAAGAAAAACAATGTACATTAATATGGTACCATACTGTATGTTCCAAAAGGGTTAAGAAGGAATATATGCATCAATTTACTTATTGCACAGAATATCTCTTGAAGGAGTCACAATAAACTGTAAATACCTGCCACTTACATAGAGAGCTCGAGGTGAATGGGAAACAAGTATGGGAAGGATAGGCACTTACAGTAAAGCCTTTATGTACCTTTTGGCCTTAAACCATGTTTATTATCTAATAAAAATAAAATTAAATAATTTCTATTAAATTGGGCAGAGTGAAATGGGGAAAGAATAAAACTGTAAAATGTGTAAAATACAGGCAGAGTGAAAAAGGGAGAAGACAACTGAAATGATAAGTAGTTCGAAAGGAGTTAACGGGCATACAACTAACAGAAATGGCAACTTCAGAGCATAAGAGCTTCCAATAAATGAGAAGTCTCCAAACCAAGGCACAGATGTAAGACTTTTTTAAAAAGAGCATTCTTAAAGGTTGATAAACTGGTAAACAGTATGAAGGAAATTATGGCCAACAAAAAATACAGCACATTATTAATTCTACACATCTCTACAGTAACTTGACTCTTTAGCCTAATATGATGAAATCCAAGAATGACCTCTTATATTACAATTCTATTTAGAGTTCTTAATTAAACTTTAGTTTTGTTTCCTTCTCCTGTTCTGTCTTCTATTTAATATTCTTTAATGAAGCACATATGGGGAAGAAAAAAAATTCAGTGACATGCCCCTTGAATGAGAAATCAATAAAAAGTCATCAAAAGATGGAGCTGTGACTCCTTTAAGCTTTGGGGTCAATTGAAAGGCAGGTGTCATATGGAAAACTAAATCATCAATCACTTGGGGTACAAGAAAATGAAAGAAATGGGAAGACAATCTGACTAGCCCAGTCCAAAGCTACATGAATGATAGTAAATTTATAGCAGAAGACACTTAAAGAAGGGATATTCAAAGAAACCTAAAATGTGATATACAGAAGTGAAATAAACTGGTCTGATATCTAGTTAGGACACTGATATTACAGCAGCAGGGAGGCCAGACTAGGAGCACCACAGTTAAACATTTTTTTGCCTGATAACTCTTTGCTATAAGAGAAGTTCAGGAGACTTTTAAACACTGAGTATCACAAAATAAAAACTCGTATCACCTCTGTAATTAAATTACTACTCAATCCAATGTTCAAACCCTTTTCAGTCTGTATGAATTGAAACTTGACATTCATACAGTACTTTATACTTTCAAAGCATTATTCACATACTCTCAGGTGTTCCTTACAACAACCCAGAGAAGCCTGGCTTTTCTAGTTTATGAATGAGGAAACTATCAGAAAAAGATCCAATGATCACTAATCATTTGAGTAATGCCAGTCAAAGAGCTAGATTACAGCCTCCTAATCTAGTAGGCTTATGGCCCCAACCATAGTTTCCTCTCTGAAACACACCTGTAACACTGACAAGAGTCTTCCAATTGCTCGCAGTTTTGGTATCTAGGGCGAGAAATTTCAAATAATGATACGACAGATTATTTAGGGTTATTATTTATTATTTAGGGTATGCTAAAAGGAAAACACAGTTCACCTAAAATGTAGCTTCTTTGCTTACTAGGAAAATGAACTATGAAGTGGGTACAAAAGCAAACTTTCCTACAAGGAGAAAGGCTCAAAGTTCAACAGAGAGTCATCAGCATCTGAGACCACGTCAAAAAAAATGAAAACTTTGAGAAAAAGCAACCTGTGAAGAATGACTAAGATCAGCATACATAGCAAATCTATATCAAAGAGAAAAAGGTTTGCAGTGAGATTTTGATGCAAAAGAAATGGTGACAATAAACTGAGTAGATAAAGAATATATTAAAGAGCTACCAATGAGAAGAAATTAGAATAATAATTGCTAACAGAAGTCAAACTGCTGTTTGTCTGATGAGGTTTAGCCCCAAAGGTCTCCCAGAAAAAGAGAGATTTCCAGATGCCACTGAAATGAATAAAATGGAGAAGCAAAACAAAATAGAGTGACAATGATTAGGAGAATGGAGAATAAGTAAATAATAGCCAGAACATGAATGGAAGAAACTTGGAAATTAGGACTTCTCAACAAAAGAAGAATGTACCAGAGTTATGTTTATCACTAAGAAGTACATAATGATTATAACCTCTGAATGCAAACAAGATTCAAGGTCTCTCTTGGTAAGAATGGAAATCAGAAAGTAGTTTGGCCATTACCAGGGAAAGAAGTAGATGAATAACTATAACCAGAGGGCCAGTGAAAACTCAAATCATATTCATGGATTAATGAGGCATTAAAACACACACACACACACACAAATGCACACGCACACGCACACACACACACGGCACTGATTACTGTGATGTTTACCTTGTAAAAACTTATCAAGCTCTATTTGTGCAATTTTCTATACCCATGTGTATATGTGTGACATGAGAAGGAGGCGGGAGGAGAGAGAGAGAGACAGAAACAGAGAAACAGAGAGAGGCATAGAGAGAGAGAGGCAGAGAGAAAGAGAGACTGAGAATTCCTCATGAGTATAGACCCCTATTAAAGTGTTGGAAGAAGCAACTTTCAAATGTGTTTACTATGTAAGTATGTTTTTAAAAAACTGGTTGTACTTTGAACTATGTAGTTTCTCTTTCACTGGGTATCGCAGTCTTTATTTTTTTGAGTGGGGTGAACATTTCTGTCTCAGGTCCCAGACTAGATTTTAACATGAAAGAGAGTTGTGAAATGGGAATGTCCAGAGTTGATACCAAAAACAATTGCATAAAGTTATAATAGAAATGGCCAGAAAAGGTAATTTAAGTAACCATGCAACTCAAGAAAAACTCAGCAACATGATGAACTGAAAAAAACTTAAGAAATGGTATCACCTGAAGTAGTACCCAAAATTATTATAATCTTTACTCCTCTTTGTTGTTTTAAACTACTATATTCTTAGTGTTCCAAGAATGGCGTCATGCAAGGAAACAACCTGTCATGCAGCTGTGATTGCTTACAAATTGTAATTCCACTATTATTTTTCACTGTCCAGAACTTTCTAAATAAGGCTACAACTGAAATCTGAAGGGCACGCTGAAGATTTTGGTATGTTCTCTCTTTCCTTTCTCAATCTCTACCTTATGGTGCTCAGTTCCTTAAAATAAGGAAAATGAGAATCCAAAACTGAAGTACTTCTGACCTCCTATCAAGTTTCCCACTCCAGGTTGAAGTACGCCTGGTTCCCTTTCTCCATTTGGATCAGGACTCTGTTGCTGGCCACTTTGCCGGTTCCACTCTGGTTCCTAGCAAATGCCAGGCTCACCTGGAGAGCAAGTGAAAAGAAAGGCTCACATCAGAAAAATAAATCCAGATATCAAACTCTGCAGAGAACAGTGCCTGAGTCATCTGAGCAACCTTTTAAGATAGGTAGAGGGATCAATGAAGATGGGGAGAAAACATAGGAAGATGAAGGCTTAACTGCAGTTTACCACATTAAGCTTTTAGTGTGGACAAGAAAGGTAGAAATGGGAAAACTAAACCAATTTAATTCAAATTTACAACTTTAAGAGGAGTATCTGTTTAATGACTGGAACTAGGAGGCATTTTACTTATTTCTAGCTATTTTTATAAGCTTCTATAGGAAGGTTTGGGAATACACCATCTCAGCACTGCAAAGGACAGTACAAAGATGTTAGACCTGGACTCAAAAAAACAAACCAAGTGGGCCCAGGGAATACACCATAAGGCAGACCAATCTCATGTCAAGGCTCTCATGTATGGCTGAGGCCTACATGTCACTGTGTTTGAGAATGCTGTTAGTTAAACGGCAGAGTCGGCTTCCAAAGTCCTAGATTCCACCCATATTCATCTCATTTGAGGGCAAGTGAGTATCTAGGTAGCACTGCCAAAAGCAGGCATTTTCATCTCCCTGGTTTGCAGTATCCCACTGATAAGGAAAGCCAGAAAGAAACTGAAGAAACCCTTCACTAGGATTCACAGTTCTTTATGTATGGAATGAAGGGATTAAGTTTGTCCAGTGATTTATTATTGAGTTTAGCTATCATGACTACATATTATTACTCTCTTTCTAGAAGAGAAATGGCAAACACCCCATTCCAAAGACACTATTCAAATTTCTAATAAGCAGGTAGGAATATCATGGATAACTCACATCCTAGTGCTCTCCAAGAAGACAGAGGAAGGAAGATCCTCCAAGCTTCCCAGAGCATGTCTAATTATTTAACAATGAAATCTCCTGGCTCTAAGGTCTGCATCAATATATTTGCTCCTCCTGTTTCTGGGGTAGTCAAGGGTACCCATTAGTCACACTGGAGAAAGAACACCATATTGTGCTTAAATGCACACAGAAGAAAAGCTGGGGATGATGACCTTTATATAATAAACAGGTTTGTTATCTCTAGAGTCTTTGGATCGCTAAGGTGAAAATCATGAGGTGGTCACTTCCAGAGGAATCATTTCTCAATCTTTCAGCCTAATTATTAGTTAGGCTGCACAAGGGTGGAATCTGAGAATTCTGATAGAAGCAAATTAGAGATTTCTGAAGGCTTTCATCTTCAGATGTGTTAAGATACAAACTCTAGGATTACAAAATCAAAAATGATGTAGAATTTACAAGTGTTAGCCAGGAGAGGGCACTGCCTGAGAGAATATACTGTGCTCTTTAGGGAATACTGGAGAAGGTGGGGATGGGGAAAGACCAAATTCTCTGACATTTTTCATTTTAGGACTAGAAAGTTATACCATCTTCCTTTAACACATTAAGGAACTGGACCTCTGCAACCACCTACTAAAAACTGCTAAGTCCAGGAGTAAATTTAATATCTCTGAATTACTCTCATTGTCAGAGACAGGATAGAAACATACTTCCACATGAACAAAATGATAATTTTCCCTACCTCCCTCTTCCTACAAAGCTTTTCAAATGATAAACTGCAGTAAGGCTCTTCATTTGGTCCCTCTGGTTCTCTTGACAGGTTGCTTAAGGGGCTCAGGCTCTGTTCTCTGCAGTATTGGTTGTCTGGATTTCCTTTTTTTCTGAGAAAAGTCCTCTTTCTTTGCTCTCTAGGTGAACCTGATTATTTTCCAGGTGTCTGGTGATCCTGGCCTTAGATGGGGACCAGAATTACAACCCAGGAAGCAGCCAACAAAACAGAATCTTAATTCAAATGAACTTGGGGATTAGTAAATGTCAAACTGGAGAAGAAAGACTGATGGGACACTGAAGTACTCTACCTTTTCTGGACTTCCTGTTTTTCCTCTGGAAGGAACTCATCACCGCAACAAAGAGAGTAAAAGAGAGAGAAGGATGGGATGGGAGGAAAGGAGAGAAAATATCAAGACAAAGCATCAAGTCTTATGAATTATCAATAATGCTCTGGACAGTAAGGAACCTGGGGAGAGGAGCTGTTACTTCTTATAAAGATGCCCCAGTCCTTATTACACCCTTAGAGTAAGGCAAAGGTAAACATGGGGGTGAAAGTTATCTTTATGATTAACTTGTTATTAGCAAATATTTACTTGGAAAAATAACCCCATTTTGTAATCTATGTAGGACCTAACCAATCTTTATAGTTGTAGAATCTTTCTAAAGGGCCTGAGCCACTCAGATTAGATCCTACAAGTGAGAATTTAGGAATCACAGGTATTTGTTAAAGAATAACTCAGAAATTGATTCAGTTGGTTACTCCAAGGAAGTCTAGCTACTGAATTACTTAATTACTAGTTTACTTAAGATCCAACTTTATTCAGGAACAATATAGTATTTTTAAATTTCTAGATAACTCCCAAGATGAGAGTCAGTTGACAGTTGGTTCTTTTTACTGTAAAAATTATCTAATCCAGAAGCTGTAGAATTTTCTCTTGGAACCCCTATACAACATTACTAATACAGTAAATTAACATAGGAGAAAGCACACACATTCCCAACAAGGCTACATCCTTGTCAGCTCTTTTGGGGTGGGGTCGGGGGTGGAGGGGAAGGATTAATTAGTACCAGGTTTGGGGATCAGTGAGTCTCTGATCTAGCCCATGTTACACAGCCCTGAGAAACCCAACAAGTACAATCTAAAAATCCTTCAGAACCAACTTTTACTTAGGTCCACACTTAGGTCCTTATAATGGCTCCTCTACTGCAAACAATTCCCTACCAGGTAAGTATGATCCATAGTCATTATAAAATAAAAAGTAACAAGAATTTTAAAGAGTAAAACCAAGGGCCTGGAATATTAACAAAGCTGTCAAAGCAGCTTGCAATGTGGTTGTCAGAAACATCAGTATCAAAAAATTAACCCTTCATATAGATTAAAATAAGTAACAAATCTGTATACAAAATGTAACTTTGTAAAGGGAATTAAGATATGAGGCAAGAAATGAAAATGGTCCGCACCTGCAATGTACAATTCTCTTTTCGTTTGAGGAACTCCACAAACCTGGCCACTACTCCTGGTGTGCTGATGACTTCATCAATAGGAGGATTAGGTTCTGTCTCCCCATAAAAATAAAAGGAAAAAAGAAAAATAATCCTTTGATTTCAAGGCAAGGACTTTATAAAGCTCAAACTTACTTTATAATATCCCTCCCTCCATTTTTAGCATCTCTTTCACATTGTAAATCCAAAACAGAAAAAAAAAATGTAAAACTGAGTTCAGTCACTTTGAGACTAGGGTAACTTAAAAGATTTCATAATAAGGGAAGCCTTAACATGGAAATATGATGGGCAGAATTCTTAAAATTACTGCCTCTACTATTTTAGAAAACTTAGAAAGTATGGGGAAAAACATCAAAAGACAACCACTGTTATTATTTTGGTATATTTCCTTCTAACCCTTTTTCTGTGTATGGGTTTTAAGTCTCTCTTTTTTATTTAACATAAATTGTCTGAAGAAACTGGATTAGGAGATTCTGTGCTTGCAGGATCTAATTTTACCGCTGTAGTGATAAGTAGGAGTCAGCAGAAATTCACTAAGAATGACTTGCCAAATTAATCTCATTTTCATTTATGACAATAGAGTATCTTATAAATAAAGTCATTCAGTAGAAACTTGTTGGGCAAATAGATTAGAAATGGCCTAAACGATTAGCATTGTAATTTCAGCAAGACATCTGACAAAGTTTTTGATGACATTCATGTAGCTACGCAAGAAAAATGGCAGCTGGATTACAGTACTACTAGGGACTCTTAGCTAAAAGTCAATGGCCTGTACTCGGAAGGGATGACTAATGGTTCATTGTTAATTTGCAGCAAGCTCTAATGACATGCTCTTTGCCTGGGTCAACATTTTTATCAACCATTCATATAAACACAACAAATAAATTTGATGATGACAATAAAAATGAAGTAGTTAATGTGCTAGATTACAGAAACAACATATAGAAAGAATAACAATAAGCCTAAAATGGCAAAAAAACAAGGATAAAGCAAAATTCAGCTTTTAGATTTTTTTAAAGCAATTTTTAAAAATCCACATGACTTCACAGACGAAACCTAAAAATAGTTCATAAAGAAAAGTACTAGGGAGTACAGATCGCTGAAAATGCAATGAAACATTACTATGCCATGACTACCAAAATAAACCAAAATAAATGATGCTAGCCTGGAGTACATTATTGGAATGTATAGTTTCAGAACAAGGAAGGCAATCTTCCACCACACCTTAGAGTAATAAGAATGCATCTGGAGTACTGTATTCTAATTATCACATTTTAATAGGAATGGCTGGCAAACTAGAATACATGCAGGAAAGCAGCAGAGTGTTGAAAGACCTTGGAAAACCGCATTATCTGAGAAACCCATCTCAGCATGCTGAAAAGAGATAAGACATTTTTAGAAGGGTGGGGAAGGTAATATGATAATGGCCTTCAGCTATTTTTAAGGTTGTCATCCAAAAAGCAATTATTTTTTGCTCTGGTAGTAGGTTTTCTTTCCAGTTAACCTCAAGGGATATATTAATTTATCACTAACGACTCCAAACAACCATAACTTACTATTGGGGGGAGGGGGTGGTCAACTGTTTTAATGCTGATTTACTATTAACATTTTAATATGGCTCAGAGTTCCAGAGTTTTCACTTGCCCAGATAACAAGAAGTATCATATCCCATTCTACCCTAATTATACACACACACACACACACCAAAAAGGTACTTATCCTGTCCACCAATAAATCCACACTTAAATTTCAGCGATAAACTGCTAACATTAGAATCAACAATCACTACTCTTTCAAGTGATATTTTAAGTTTTTCTTAAAAAAGAGTGGAATTTCTCAATTTGAATTAACATGAAATATTGCTACTCTTCTTATCACTTTAAGATCTTTTATAAGATACCTCAGAAATGAAAATAATGCTGCCTTCTGGTCCTGGTAAGATCACACAAATAAAAAAGGAAATTCAAAAATTAGCCATGGCTCATAATATACCTATGTCTGTATGTGTCCTTTTATTCTGTTGATAGAGATACTCCAAAGCAAGTTATCTGTAGTGTGAAAAACAGATTATGGGAAAGTAATACTTTGTAAATAAATGAAAAATATACTTAACATATTCAGAACTCACCTTTTGAAAGCAGTTTTCTGAATTTCTGTGTTGCTGAAAGCTGCTGCTCTGGGCTATTGGAAAATATCATTTCAATCATATCAGAAGTAATAACACCACCCTGGATCACAAACAAAAAACAAATATAATAAAATTTTAACTTAAATTCAAAGGAAAACAAAGATAGTACAAGTTGTGGCCAAGTTACTGAGTTAATTATATTTATCTACAAGAGTTACACAACGGTAGGATAATGTCTGCATATATAAATGTATGAGATGATTAATGTGATGAAGCCAAAAATCTTTGTCTATCATTAAAAAGCTCACAACCGTGAGAAAGTAATGTTAGTAGTAAACACTAAGACAAGGCGTTTATTATTCTTCCTCTCCTGCTCATCACATGGCTGGCTGTTCCTTGTCATTCAGATTAAATGTTAAATTATAAAAGAAGGCTTTTCCTGACCTTCAAATCTAAAGCAGCTACTCTATCTCTGTGATCACATCACTCGTATTTTAATCCTATGCCCAGCCCTTTTTAGTTATCAGTTATTCTTCTTAGTTATCTGTTTATTGCTTAGGTTCCCTCAGTATACTGTAACCTCCATGAAAGCCAAACACCCTATCTTACCACTATATTCCTGATGGGTGGCATACTATAGACGCTCAAGAAATATTTACTGAATGAGTATAGGGTAGTCTTATATAAATCACAGATTCTAGCCACTGTCAAATTCAACAGCTGACTCTTAAATTTATTTAAAATTTCTATTTTCTTGCTTTATTAAAACTTTTCAGTTTCCCACTAGTTTCTTGCTTTACTAGCGCTTTCCCATTTCCCACTACAAGCCATCCTCAGCATTAGTGGTTAAACTTTCTTCTCAGGATCATTTGTCACAATGAAATAAAGTTCTTATCATTTCATGAAGGGTAGCAGTCAACAAGATAAACTGTGAAGAAAGCTGCACTGAGTTGTACATGCAAGATGGTTGGTAAGCAATACCTAACACTTAAGAATAACCCATGGGGAGAACGAAGCATTCTGCTCTTACAAGTCAGAAAAGTAACTACTTTGAAACTTATAAGTCTGATTCCTGAATAAACAAAAGTACCTGTATGATTTTGCTATGATTATGTTTCCACATATATCTTTGTTTTCTTCCCTCTCTTATCCCCTTATCATATAACATAAGATGTTACATTCATAGTATTTAAATATTGTTAACTTCACATCAGAGTATTTAAGTTACAGGATATCCAAGAGAGAAGTGAATATCACCCAAGGACTTTTCCCCTTCTGGGGAAAAGGTTAGTGCATTTTCAGCTGCATGCAGGATAACTGTGTCATGTTACAAGGAGGTATGACCTTGTCATTGTCTTTATCTGAGACTCAGTATGGTTTAAGGAGTTGGGTATGGATGCCACAATGACAAGGAATACACTGGGACAGTTAATTTTATGTGTCAACTTGGTTAGGTTATGGTACCCAGTTGTTTGGACAAACACCAATCTAGATGTTACTGTGAAAGTACTTTTTAGGTGTGATTAACATTTAAATCAGTACACCTGAGTAAAGCACATTATCCTCCAAAATATGGGTAGGCCTCATTCAATCAGTTGAAGAGCAAAGACTGAAGTTTCTTGAAGAAGGAAATCAGCCTCAAAACTACAATATCAGGACTTCCCTGGTGGTCCAATGGTTAAGAATCCGCCTTCCAATGCAGGGAACGCAGATTCAATCCCTGGTCGGGGAACTAAGATCCCAAATGCTGTGGGGCAACTAAGCCCGCATGCCACAACGAGAGAAGCCCGCACACTACAGCGAAGAAGAACCTGCGTGCCACAACGAAGACCCAGCGTGGCAAAAAAAAAACACAAAAACCTATAATATCAACTCTTACCTGAATTTCCAACCTACTGGCTTACCCTACGGATTTCAGACTTAACAGCTCCAACAACTGCATGAGCCAATTCCTTAAAATCAAACAATTGGTGGATCAATCTATCTCTCTTTTCCTCTCCCCCCACCCCCAAATTGGTTCTGTTTCCTCTGTAGAACCCTGAGTAATACAGTCCACAAAATACTTCATAATCATTTAACGTCCACTTAAAAAAAAAGAGAGAGAGAGAACTCTTCAACTTCCTGAAGAGCCTACAAGAGTTCACAAAATAATAGTGTTGGCAATAACTTCTACATAGATTCCAAAGCAATTTAAACTGCTCTAATTCCAAAAGAAATCTGGTCCATAAAAACTGGATATCTATGAAGTAAAAAAAGAGAAAAAAAATCTATAAAATACTGTGAATATGCTACTATTTGCCCAAAAAAAGAGAGGGGTTTTTCTCAAAAGGAATAATAAGAATCTACTAACAGTGGTTGCCAGTGGGGAAAGAAATTGGGTGACTAAGGCAGCAGAAAAAGATTTTTCTTTTTTTGAAAACCATGTATATATATGATCTATTAAAACATATACAATTGATCAAAATCAAAATGGAAATCAAAATCAAAATCAAAATCAAAATGGAAATCTAGACAGGTGTGATCCATATAAATAAAGCATAATTTTTATCTGTTTATGCAACCTCAAGAAAGTTACAAAATGGGTTACAACAGAAAATTCCAATAGTTGTGATGTGGAATCAATTTTTAAAATCATATGAATATGTCCAGTTTTGTACTGGAATGAGTAACAAATTGGGATTTCCTTTAAAGTATTGCTTATTATCAACTTTTAAGGAATAATTTTATAATTATCCTTTTAAGTTTTAATAGATGAATTGATCTCATAATTAAGTTAATTCTGTTTAACTGCATGTTATTCAAAATATAATGAACATTTTATGAACCACGAGTTTACAGATATAGTTTCCTTTTAAAACTGAAATGCCAAGTACTTTTTGTAGCCATCTAACCTTTTTTTTGTTTGGCTGCACCACACAACTTGCAGGCTCTCAGTTCCCCAGCCAGGGATTGAACATGGGCCACTGCAGTGAAAGCCCAGAATCCTCATCACTAGGCCACCAGGGAACTCCCCTAACCTTTTTATTTTAAACTCCAAAAAAGATCTAACCTCATATCTTCATCAGAAAAAGAGTAAAAAGAGGTTCTTTCATTATCCCACTTACTGGTGCCATCTCCATGTTATTAATCTGAGCCTCATGGAAGCCTCCATCTGACATAACTTCTTCTTCTGTTTCTTCTTCTGCTGTAGCAACATTTCTTCGCTTGAATAACTGAAAAATAAAAGTCTGTTACTAAAATAATTCTAACACCAGGTAGTTCAACATCCAAACACTAGGCACCCCACTTTTAAAGGCAATAAGGATGGAGCTTTTTGAAAATCATTTTTAAAATTCTAACGTTTGTGCCACCTTCAACCTTTCCTGATGAGGAACTATTTCAGAATTCTCCAGTCTTATAATCTAATGCAATTAAGTATCACAACATACTATCAACAACCCTTGATGAGGTAAAACTTACTAAGAGAGGCCTGACACTACATGACATATAAAAAAAACACATAAGGTTGAAAAAGGAGCTGGGGCATGCTTGGTCATTTCCCTCTTCACTATTGAAGTAGATGATAGGAGAGTCTTAGCAATACATCAGGGGAAATAGGATAAAAATGTTGTTAGAATGACTTAATACCTCCCTCATAACCCTAAAGGACAGTGGATCAAGGCTTCCTGACCTTCCCAACCTGTCCAGCAACCAATGATGACAAATGACCTCTGCTTGAACACTACTTTTAAAGCACCCATTAATTTGTGCAGGCAAAGGAGAATAGTTCTCGCTAATGGCAACTCACTAAGATGCCTTCCGTTACATCCTAGGCAGTACACTTATTCATTAAGCCATGACAGAGTAATAATAACTTATCCTCTCACCCTATATGACTAAAAAAAGCAGACAAAATCCCTAAAATAATAGGTTTCAGACATCGGACAACAGACAACAGAGGTAGTGGTCCTTCAGAAGAAAAGAAACGAGGTTAGTCCTACAATTGCCTGGATGGAGTTTCTAGCCTGCAGCACAGGTAGGGTGAACCTAAACAGGGTCTAGAGGCCCCCTCAAGTGAGGAGACAGCATTCAGAACTGATGAGGCCAAGACACCTAGAATCTACAAGGCAGAGTACTGAAGACAAGCAATCAACACAGAACTCCAAAAATCTGTGAAAGGTTCCCCTTAAGTCTTTACTGGCTTAGTACTCACAAGCACAGGTGTGTGATGAAAAGGTCCAAAGCTGGAAAAGAAACCGCCTTCAAGGAGCATGCAGAACAATTTTGAAGGTCACACAGGTCAAGCAATCATTCATGTTTCACCTAGCTATTAACTGAAAAGACCTCCCAATATATGGGGCACTAAGGAGAATACTCAGAAGGGTATTGACTCAGTAGTGAGATAAATTAGTCCCAGATTAAAGACTGTTCTGGTCCAGCCCAATGTAACATAAAAGCAAACTGGTTTCAAGTAATTAACTACATCCAATGATAAATTCAGAATTACACATATTAAAAGAATACAAAAAACTCTGACAAAGGAGGTAAAATTTACAATGGTCGGCATTCAATCAATAACTAATAAGCATGCAAAAGAAGTAAGAAAAGACCACCCACGAGGAAAAGAAAAAGCAATCATATCAATCAAAATCACCTATAAACGGAAAAGATAGAAGAACTGGACAAGGAATTAAAATAGTTGTTATAAATATATTCCATGTATTCAAAAGTAGAAGAAAGTGTAACCATGAGAAGGAGATAGGAACACATGAAAAAAAAAAAAGGCAAATCAAACACCTAGATATTAAAAAGTACAATTTTTCAAATTGTATGCTGGAGGTGATTAAGGTCAGATTAGATATTGGAGAAGAAAAGATTAGTGAATTTAAGGACATCACAAAATAAAAGGGATGGAAAAAAGGCTGAGAAAATATGTACAAAACATAAGTCAGCTGTGGGACAAGTGGCCTACTACACACATGCAATTGGAGCCCCAAGGATGGAGGTAGGGAAATATATTTGGAAAATTAATGGTCAAAACTTTTCCAAATCTGTGAAAAATACAAACCACAAATCCAAAATCTCAAAGAACTCCAAGAAGAAATATGAAGAAAACATGATAGGACATTATATCAATGTTTAAAATTAGGAATAAAAAGATAAAAGATAAAGCAGCCAAAGGAAAAAAGACATCTTACATGCATGCAGGGAAACAAAAGATAAGACTGACAGCAGACTTGCTGCTGGAAACAATGCAAACCAGAGAGTGTGGATCAAACACAGTTAAAGTATCACAAGCGACCGCTGGGATAGCCACTACAGAAGTTCCTCAAAAAACGAAAAAAGAATGAAATTCTGCCATTTGCAACAACGCAGATGGACCTAGAGAGTACTATGCTTAGTGAAATAAGTCAGACAGAAAAAGACAACAACAGATACTTTGTGTTATCACTTATATGTGAAATCCAAAACATAAAACAAACAACTGTAGATAACAAAGGAGAAACAGACTCACAGATATAGAGAATAAACTAGTGTTTATCAATAGGCAGATGGAAGGGGAGAGGGATGAGATAGGGGTATGGGATTAAGAGACACAAACTATCAATAGTAGGTATAAAATAAATAAGCAACAAGGATATATTGTACAGTACAGGGAAACATAGCCATCATTTTATAATAACTTTAAATGGAGTATAATCTATAAAAATATTGAATCACTATGTTGTCCACCTGAAACTAATATAATACTGTAAATCAACCATAGTACGATTATAAAAAAAAAGAAATCCAAAAAAAAAGGGGAGGGGCTTCCTTGGTGGCGCAGTGGTTGAGAGTTTGCCTGCTGATGCAGGGGACACGGGTTCGTGCCCTGGTCCGGGAAGATCCCGCATGCCACAGAGCAGCTGGGCCCATGAGCCATGGCCGCTGAGCCTGTGTGTCTGGAGCCTGTGCTCCGCAACAGGAGAGGCCACAACAGTGAGAGGCCCACGTACCACAAAAAAAAAAAAAAAGGGGGGGGAGAGAAACTGTTAAAAATGGAGGTAAAATACTTTTTTCAGTAATGCAAAAGCTGAAAGAATTCATCACCAACAGATCAGCTCTGTGAGGAAATGTTAAAGGATGTTATTCAGACATAAGGAAAATGATACCAGATGAAATACAGATCTAAAAAACGAATGACAAACACCCAGGAATTCCCTGGCAGTCCAGCGGTTGGGACTCTGTGTTTTCACTGCTGAGGGCATGGGTTCAATCCCTGGTCGGGGAACTAAGATCCCAAAGGCCGCAAGGCACAGCCTAAAAAATAAAGTTTAAAAGAAAAAAAAAAAAGGAATGACAAACACCAGAAATCGTTAAAAGGTAGTGAAATTGGACTTCCCTGGTGGCACAGTGGTTAAGAATCCACCCGTCAATGCAGGGGACACGGGTTCGAGCCCTGGTCCAGGAAGATCCCACATGCCGTGGAGCAACTAAGCCCATGCGCCACAACTACTGAGCCTGCGCTCTAGAGCCCACGAGCCACAACTACTGAGCCTGCATGCCACAACTACTGAAGTCTGCGCGCCTAGAGCCTGTGCTCCTCAACAAGAGAAGCCACCGCAGTGAGAAGCCTGCACACGGCAATGAAGAGCAGTCCCCGCTCACCGCAACTAGAGAAAGCCCGCGTGTAGCAACAAAGACCCAACGCTGCCAAAAATAAATAAATAAATAAATTCTATAAAAAGATTCAAAATAAAGATTAAAAAAAAAAAGAAGCCGGACAAACAAGAATGCACATTGTATAATTTCATTTATGCAAACTAACGAGTGGTGACAGAAACAGATCAGAAGTGGCTTGGAGATAGGATGAGAGGGGTAGAGAAAAGGTACCATAAAGGTGTACCAGAAAAGTCTGGGGAGATAAACATATTCACTATCTTAATTATGGTGATAGTTTCACAGATATATACACATGTCCAAACTCATCAAATTGTGCACTTTATTGTATGTCAACTACATTGACATGTATCAATGCCATATTGACACTGTCAATAAAGTATGACATATTGTATACCACAAAGATTTTTTTTTTTAGTTAGAAAAGAGTAATAGCTGAAATAAATTTAAATACTTCTATTATGTTAAACACTATAGGAGTTTCTAATAATTTTTAAAATTATTTATTTATTTTTAGGTGCACCAAGGGCATGTCATGCGGGATCTTAGTTCCTTGACCAGGGATTGAACCCATGTCCCCTACAGTGGAAGCGTGGCATCTTAACCACTGGACCACCAGGGAAGTCCCCTGATAATGTCTTAATACACACTCACCCTTTATTGCTCCCCTTGGAGGATGCTAAGGAACCAACTCATTATTTTGAAAACAAAGGGAGAGAACCAAGTATTTCTCTTTCCTATATGATTAGTAATTCAGGAAAACAAAAAACTTGTTGAGGAAAAGCTCCTCTTTAGAGTGACCTGCTAGTTAATAAAAGCAGAAGGAATGATAAAATGATCACTGCAACTCCTGGTAAAGTAATGGATCTAGGCAATGACCATCAAAGGTTACTAAGCTTGAGGTGAAAAACTGATGGGTGTTGACTAGAGGCTTGATATTAAGGAACTGTTAACTTTTTAAGGTATGATAATACAGGCATGACTTGGAGATATCGCAGGTTGAGTTCCAGACCACCACAATGAAGTGAGTCACACGAATTTTTTGGTTTCCCAGTGCATGTAAAGTTATGTTTACACTATACTGCAGTATATTATAGGAAGTGCCCAAAAACATTATGCCTAAAAAATACAATGTATATCTTAATTTAAAAATACTTTATTGCTGGGGCTTCCCTGGCGGTCCAGTGGTTAAGACTCTGTGCTTCCAATGCACGGGCACAGGTTCGGTCCCTGGTCAGGGGAACTAAAAGATCCTGCATGCTGCGTAGTGCGGCCGAAACAAAACAAAACAAAACAAAGCTTTATTGCTAAAAAATGTTCACCATCACTTGAGCCTTCAGCGAGTCATAATCTTTTTTCAATAACAAAAAAAAGTAACATCACTGATTACAGATCACCATAACAAATACAATTATAATGAAAAAGTTTGAAACGTGAAAACTACCAAAATGTGACATAGAGATACGAACTGAGCAACTGCTATTAGAAAAATGATGCCAACACACTTGATGCAGGGCTGCCACAAACTTTCAATTTATTAAACACATACACACACACAATATCTGTGAAGCATGATAAAGCAAAGTGCAATAAAACAAGGTATGCCTGTACTACTCTGGTAAGCCTTTATCTTTCAGAGATACATACTGAAGCATTTATAAATGAAATAATTTGATGTCTGGGATTTACTTCAAAGTAATTCAGGGCATTATTTAACTTCTGTCTAAAGCAGCGGTCCCCAACCTTTTTGGCACCAGGGACCGAAGACTATTTTTCCACGGACTGGGGCAGGGGGGGACGATGGTTCAGGTGGTAATGCAAGCAACAGGGAGCGGTAGGGAGTGGCAGATGAAGCTTCGCTCGCTCGCTCACTCGCCCACCGCTCACCTCCTGCTGTGTGGCCTGGTTCCTAACAGGCCACGGGCCAGTATTGGTCTGCAACCCAGGGGTTGGGGACCCCTGGTCTAAAGGACACCCTGCAACACTGCTTGTAGTACAGATCTGGTGGTGATGAATTTTTTCAGTTTTTGTATGCCTGAACACAGCTTTGTTTCACCATAGTTTTTGAAAAATATTTTTACCAGCTACAGAATTTAAAGTTGACAGTCTCTTTCTTTGAGTAATTTAAAGATGTTTTGCTGCTGTCTTCTGGCTTGTATTATACACTATTAATGAGAAATCTGATGTCAACTTTATCTTTGTTCTTCTTTATATAACACGATTGTTTTCTCTGGATGTTCTTAAGACTTTCTCTTTATGACTGGTTATAAGTAGTTTGGCTATACCATGCCATAGTGTAGTTTTCTTCATGCCTTTTGGGGCTGGAATTCACTGAGTTTCTTGGATCAGTGGGTTTATAGTTTTCAATAATTATGAAAAGTTTTTAGCCATTATTTCTTCAAACATTTTTTTCTCTTCCATCCTCTCTCCTCTCCTTCAGGGACCCAAACCATGTATTAGGTTTCTTATAAGTTGTCCCATCACTCACTGATGTCTGCTTTTCCGTGTGTGCGCGTGCGTGTGCATGCGTGCACATGCGTGTATTCTTCTCTTTTTCATTTTGGATAGTTTCTAGTCTTATCCCTTGAAGTTCATTAATCTTCTCTTCTGCAATTTCCAATTTACCATTGATCCTATGTGTGTATTTTTGTTCTGACATCGTAGTTTTTCTCTAGAAGTTCAATTTGAGTCATTTTTCTATCTTCTATGCCTCTACTTAATGTTTTGAACATAATACAGTTATTTGACTGTTCTCCTGATTAATGATCATGTTCTCCTACTTCTTTGTACACCTGGTAATCTTTGTTGGATGCCAGACATTGTCAATTTGACTTAGTTGGGTACTGGATATTTTTGCATTCCTATAAATTTTCTTGGGCATTGTTCTGATATGTAGCTAAGTAATATGGAAACAGTTTGATCTTCTTGGATCTTGCTTTTATGATTTGCTAGGTAGGTCTGAAGCAGTACTAAGTCTATGGCTAACTAATCTCCACTACTGAGGCAAGACTCTCTTGAATACCTAATGCCCCAAGAATTATTCCAGTCTGGCTAGGGGAACAGGCACTATTCTTAGCCCTATATAAGTGCCAGGCACTGTTCCCTCTAATCCATTTGGGTATTTCTCCAGCCTTGGGTAGTTTCCTCAAACATATGTGATCAGTACATGCTGAATATTCAAGGAAATCCTTTGAAGATCTTCAGTTCTCTATGTATAAAGGTCTGTCCTTTCTGGTATTCCATCCTATGAACTCCATTTGTTTTGGTGTCCCAGGACTCAGCTCTGTCTCAACTCAGGCAATCTATGGGCTCTGCCTTTTCCCCTTCCCTGTGTTGAAACTTGGAAACTCTCAGGCAGCAAGCTGAGGCAAGTTGTAGAGCTCACCTCATTTGTTTCCCATCTCTAGAGATTACTGTCATTGAATGCTTGATGTCTGTTTTTTTGTTTTGTTTTTAATTGAGGTATAGCTGATTCACAATATTGTATTATTTTCAGGTATATAGCGAAGTGGTTTAAAGATAGATCATTTTCCATTATAGGTTATTACAAGATACTGAATGTTGTTCCTTGTGTTATACAGTAAATTCTTGTTGCTTATCTATTTTATGTATAGTAGTTTGTGAACCCGATACTTCTAATTTATCCCTCCCCTACCTCCCTTTCCCCTTTGGTGACCATAAGTTTGTTTTCTATGTTTGAGTCTATTTCTCTTTTGTATATAGATTCATTTGGATTATATTTTAGATTTCACATAAGTGATATCATATATTTGTCTTTTTTTTTCTGTCTGATTTACTCAACTTAACTATGATTTTCTACAGGTCCATCCATGTTCCCACAAATGGCAATATTTCATTCTTTTTATGGCTGAGTAATATTCCATTGTGCGTGTGTGCGTGTGTGTGCGTGTGTGTGTGTGTGTGCATGCGTATGTGGCCATCTGTATGTCTTCTTCAGAGAAATGTTTATTTAAGTCTTCTGCCCATTTTTTGATTGGGGTTTTTTGGGGTTGTTTTTGATGTTGAGCTGTATGAGCTGTTTATATATTTTGGAAATTAAGCCCTTGTTGGCCACATTGTTTGCAAATATTTTCTCCCATTATGTAGGCTGTCTTTTTTTGTTGTTTATGGTTTCCTTTGCCATGCAAAAGCTTATAAGTTTGATTAGGTTCCATTTATTTCTGCTTTTCTTTCTTTTGCTTTGGGAGACTGACCTAAGAAAACTTTGGTATGATTTATATCAGAGAATGTTTTGTCTATGTTCTCTTCTAGGAGTTTTATGGTATCATGTCTTATATGTAGCCATTGTGAGTTTACTTTTGTATATGGTGTGAGGGGACTGTTCTAACTTCACTGATTTATCAATACATGAGGCTGTCCAGCTTTCCCAACACCACTTGTTGAACAGAATTTCTTTTCTCCATTGTATATTCTTGCCTCCTTTGTCGAAGATTAATTTACCATAGGTGTGTTGGTTTACTTCTGGGCTCTCTATTCTCTATTTATCCATGCCCGTTTTTGTGCCAATACCACACTGCTCTGATTAGCTTTGTAGTACTGTCTAAAGTCTGGGAGGGTTATGCCTCCAGCTTTGTTCTTTTTCCTCAGGATTGCTTTGGCAATTCTGGGTCTTTTATGGTTCCATATAAATTTTAAGATTTCTAGTTCTGTGAAAAATGTCATGAGTAATTTGATATGGATCTCATTAAGTCTGTAGATTGCTTTGGGTAGTACGGCCATTTTAACTATACTAATTCTTCCAATCCAAGAGCATGGGATATCTTTCCATTTCATTGAATCATCTTCAATTTCCTTCGTCAATGTTTTATAGTTCTCAAGGTATACGTCTTTCACCTCCTTGGTCAGGTTTATTCCTAGGTTTTTTTTTTTTTGGACACTATTTTAAAAGAGATTTTTTTTTTACTCTCTCTTTCTGATATTGCGTTGTTAGTGCAATGAAATGCCAACAGATTTCTGTATTTTAATCCTGTATTCTGCTACCTTGCTGAATTCATTTATTAGTTCTAAAAGTTTTTGTGTGGAGTTTTTAGGGTTTTCTATATAGGGTATATCATATATCATCTGCATATAATGACAGTTTTACCTCTTCCCATCCAATCTGGATACCTTTTATTTCTTTTTCTTGACTGACTGATGTGGCTAGGACTATATATAATGAATCCCTAGTGATATTACCAATTCAAATTTATATAACTTCTTTGATTTTACATTTCCATATTTTAAGCTAAAAAAATCCAGGTTCCTAGTATTAAATACATAAATACTTATTTGCTCTATTCATATATAAGAATATATAGTTTCAGAATAAATATCAATCCTATATGATTACAAAAAGCAGTTAAAGATTTGTTTATACTTTTTTGTCCTTACGATATATCCCAATATAGATAATTAATCATACTGCCATATTTTAAAGTTTATTAAATAATTCCTTTCTATGTAGTTTAACCACAACAAGCATGATACACAGTAAGCGTCCTTTAATTACTTTTATTTTTAAGGATAGCCTCCCTCATGTTGATTTAGTTTTGTTTTACAATTACTTAAAACATTTACATGACTCAAAAATCAAACCTAATCACTAAAATTACATCTACTGGTAATGCAAAATTTATATTCACAGGCAGGGTCCTTAATATGGTATGATGGAATTTAAAATCAAACACAATACTATTTACATCACAAAGATGACAAGAAAAGAAGTTAAGAAATTACCTAAGACTACAGCTATGCAACAAGCCCACAGGATAAACAATACCGACTGGAGCAAGAGCACAACAAATATAAGATGAAGGTCTCTAGAGTAAAGAAATAGAACTGAAATTATCTGAGAAGTTTAACCAAGTAGAAAATCAGACAAAAGTAATTTAAAAGAACTGTAGGAAAGAGAAGACAGCCAGGAATTAGAAGAAAGCCAAGCAGTTAAAAAATGAGACAATTAACCCCAGGAAAAAACAAAGTATTAAGAAAGGAAATGTAGGGCTTCCCTGGTGGCGCAGTGGTGGAGAGTCCGCCTGCGGATGCAGGGGACACAGGTTCATGCCCTGGTCCAGGAAGATCCCACATGCCGCGGAGCGGCTGGGCCCATGAGCCATGGCCGTTGAGCCTGCGCGTCCGGAGCCGGTGCTCCGCAAAGGGAGAGGCCACAACAGTGAGAGGCCCGTGTACCACAAAAAAAAGAAAAGAAAAGAAAAGAAATGTAACCACAGTATACTATTCAGCTCAGCAGTGAATTCTTACATATTGTAATGTAACTCTACACTAGGAAGATACACAGGTAAGGGAAAAGAGTGGTTTAAGAGCTTAAATCCTCACCTACTATAACAGAACATCAATAGATAATACTTTAAATTGATAAAGGCATATAACATACACATATTACTCAGAAATGTAGCAGTATAAACCACGTTGAATAGCTGAGAGGTTGAAAGTGGTTTACTTGGGAATGAGACCAAGAACACTGCTGGTCTGGTTTCAAGTATTTTAGGACTATTTAATTTTTTCAACTATGTACATGTATTATTCAGAGAAAAATAGGTTGGTTTGTTTTCATCTGCTTCTTTGACCAGTTTTATTAAGAAATAACTGACATACATCACTATATAAGTTCAAGGTATACAGCATGATGGTGTGATTTACGTATATTGTGAAGTGACTACCACAACAGGTTCAGCTAACATCCATCTTCTCATATAGATACAATAGAAAGAAAGAAAAAAAATTATTCATCTTTCCTATATATATCATACACCAGTGTTAGCTACAGTCATGTTGTACATTACCTCCCTCATACTTATTTATCTTATAACTGGAAGTTTGTACCTTTGGACCACCTTCCTCCAATTCTCCCTCCCCCAATCTTTTTCTATGAGCTTGGGTATCATTGTTTTTTGTTTTTAGATTCCACATACAAGCATGTGTCTTTCTCTGTCTGGCTTATCTCACTCCACATAATGCCTTCAAAGTCCATCCTTGTTGTCTCAAAAAAATAGGTTGTAAAAAAGACAAAAACGGCCAAAATAATCATGATTTGTATACCATGTACACACTACATGTTGACTGAAATTGTAAACAAGTTATTCAGTGGGAAAAGTTGGCTGCCCACAAGTTTTATCAACTTGCTTACTTCACAAAATATTTCTTGTAACTAAAAACATCAATCAAGCCTCCATTCTTTATCACTATGGTTTTTACAAATTTTTTAGCATCATTATGTTACCTACACACATTGAGTTAGCAAGAGTCTGCTTAATTCAAAATATTTTAATAGTAAATGCAAATTTCATCTTTTTATACATAAAAAATTATAAAACTGCCTCAATCAGAATGACATCAACTAGTAAAATTTTTGCCAAAAAATAAATTTTAGTTTGGTCTGCTGGTGTCAAATAAATAAAGGTCATTTATACAGTGCTGCCTAAATAACAAATATTAAGTGCTAGTCTGCTGAAAGGAAAGCTCTAAAAGATGCAGTTATCTTTTGTGTACTCGGCAGCATCAATTCCTGTACTACCCTCGAATCTAGCTGCACAGCTGGCCTAAGCCCGTGACTTTTCCAGATAGATGACTAAGCAACTGTGGAAAGATAAACAGTACCTAAATGAATCTGTATATTACTGATGTTTACTATTTTACAAATTAGGTGTGAAACAAGTACTGCTGTGATATTAAGAAGCCTGATTTGCTTTACAGTTCTCCTTACATAACATGGCACATATGAAACAACAAAATTAAGATTTTAAATAGAGCAATATTCCAGAAACTTATCACAGAAACCTATTAAAGCCCTAGCAGTTTCAGACTCATACAATGAAGATGACAGTACTTCAACTACAAATGTTTTTAGTCAGATAAGTGGGGCCATACTTGCGACCTGACAGAGCATCTGCCTTCAGGCAACTGAATATGAAAAACTTACTTTTTGTTTATATACATTTTACAATGAAGTCTAATAACATGAATTCCCTGTCACCAAGAAGAAACAGTATAAAATAAACATTGTTAATGTCAGACTGTCATTACTACATCTTCAAATGGCTTTATGCCAAATATAATGTATAAGCTAGTGGTTATATTCAGACCTATACTTGTGCTTGTGTGTGTACATACATGTATTCACATTTACATGTAAATATAAAATAATGCTGTTGTAATACCTGAAATTTACCCCCAAAATAGAAGCTAAATAAAAGCTCATGCAAAGAAAAGGTTCCACTTCGAATAAGACACAGAGATGAATAAAGATGCAACAAGAAACCAAGAGAAACTCATCCTTTTATGAATAAATGATTGCTTTCAAAGACAGTAAAGCAGAATGTTAAGAACTCATAACTTAATTTGCTGCATTTAATATAAACTCTATCACAATATTACAAACTCATTGCCCTCCCACCAATAGTAATAATGATAAAGTGATTCAAACATCTACAGCCCAAATAAAACACTGAGGTTGTAATGCACTCCTGGACTTCAAATAATTGGATTATCTAGTGCAGTGTTACCCCAAAGAACAGTGTATGTTGAATAACTCACTATAACTGTAAACTGTTTATAACAAATTGCCTTATTTCTCAGGTATGAAGGATTCTGACTCATTCACTTGCCTTTTATGGAGCTTTCATAGTGTGGGGGTCAAATGGTCCTTCCAAGCTCAAGCCCTAGCAAAAAGAGTCACCTAAGTGTTCTCCCTTTAAATTTTCTTGCCAAAAGGGATGGACCATTTGTCCTAAGTGTTTTTAGAGAAAGGTAAAGTGAAGGTGAGTCTCAGATTCCCCTGTAGACATTCTCAGGTTAAAAATGATCAAAAATCCTTGTCCTAAATGTCCTTATGAATAATACAAAATTCAGGGGTGAAAAGACTTATTCCTTGAAATTTTGTTTAAAATACTACCTAATAAAGAAACATAAAGATAGAAAGACACAAAGCAAGTACAGCAAACTGTTAATAATTACTGAACCCAAAGGGTGGGTTTATGAGGTTCATTATCCATTCTTTATTTTTGTACATGTTTATAAACTTTCAAATTAAAATTGAGAATGAAAAGCAATGTTCTGTTGGTCACTTGAGAATTCATTAATAAACACATAAAATCTTAAAGAAGTTGGAGCTCTAGAAAAATAAAACAAATAGGTCAAATTTTTTTTTTTTTTTTTTTTGCAGTACGCGGGCCTCTCACTGTTGTGGCCTCTCCCGTTGCAGAGCACAGGCTCCGGATGCACAGGCTCAGTGGCCATGGCTCACGGGCCCAGCCGCTCTGCAGCATGTGGGATCTTCCTGGACCGGGGCATGAACCCGTGTCCCCTGCATAGGCAGGCGGACTCTCAACCACTGTGCCACCAGGGAAGCCCCAAAATATTAAATAGTAGTTGGGAACATGAGAACCTGAGAGATTTCTTCATTCTTGTATTCTGCTTTTCATTACCTCCACTCCCCTACCCCTAAAACACGTTGATTTTATAGTTGGGAGGGGGATATACACCACACAAACATATATATTAAACATTGTTAAAATTAAAATACAGGACAGTGCTGTCAGGATTAAAAAGAAACATTAAGTTCTTTAAGAGAAATTAATTAAGGGTAAAGGACTTACTTGCTCTTCTCTTTTCTGCTTACGTAACTGCAGTCCTTCTTCCTCTCTCCTTCTGCGCATCTCATCAGGATTCAGGGACTTATTTTTGTAACTTTTCAGGCGAAAGTTCTCTCTTCCTGGGGTAGTCATGACTTCTACAAAAATAAGAGGGAGGGAGGGAACAGATGAGCTCAGCTGACTATAAAGAGCTCTGTTACTTCAATAGCTCAATCTTTTAAACATATATATGCTCAGACCCACCCCACAGGAATGTCAAATGGTTACTTTAACAGCTTTATTAAAGTGTACAATTCAGTGTCTTTTAGTATATTCACAATTATGTGCAAATCAACACCACTGTAAAGTTTTAAACATTTTCACCACCTCAAAAAGCTATCGTTCCTATTCGGGATACTTCATGTGAATAGAATACATGTGATCTTCTGTGCCTGGCTTCTTCAACTAAGCACAGTATTTTCAAAGTTCATCCATGTTGCAGCATATATTAGTACTTTATTCCTTTTTTCGGCTGAATAATATCATCCCATTGTATGGAGATACTCCATTATATTTATCCACTCATCAAATGATGGACATTTGGGTTCTTTCCACTTTTGGGCTATTATGCCTAGTGCTTCCATAAACACTTGTCGACAAGTTTTTATGCAGACTTATGTTTTCATTTCTCTTGGGTATATACCTATACACTCTGTTTAATCATTTCAGGAGCTGCCAGACTATTTTTCCAAAGTGGCTGCACCATTTTACATTCCTATCAGCAGTATACAAGTGTTGCCAATTTTTCCATATCCTCACCAACACCTGCTATCACAACTTTTTTTAAACTGAAATACAGCTGATTTACAATACTGTATTAGTTTCAGGTATAGAGCAAAGTATCACAACCTTTTGATTCTAGTCATTCTAGTGGGATAGATGTCTTTTAACATATTTATTTGCCAACTACATATCCTCCATAAAAAATGTCTATTCAGATTCTCTGCCCATTTTAAAACTGTGTTGTCTTTTTACCATTGAGCTGTTAAGAGTTCTTTAGATAGAAGTCCCTGTCAGATACATGATTTGTTAATATTTTCTTCCATTTTATAGGTTGTCTTTTCACTTTCTTGATGGTCAAATCTACTGTTAAAACCCTCTCATGGGGCTTCCCTGGTGGCGCAGTGGTTGGGAGTCCGCCTGCCAATGCAGGGGACACGGGTTAGAGCCCTGGTCCGGGAGGATCCCACATGCCGCGGAGCAAGTAGGCCTGTGCGCCACAGCTACTGAGCCTGCGAGCCACAACTGCTGGGCCCGCGCGCCTGGAGCCCGCGCTCCGCGGCGGGGGAGGCCACCGCAATGAGAAGGCCGTGCACCGCAATGAAGAGTAGCCCCCACTGGCCGCAGCTAGAGGGAGCCCACGCGCAGCAACGAAGACCCAATGCAGCCAAAATAAATTAATTAATTAAAAAAAAAAACCCTCTCATGAATTTTGAAGCACCAAAAGTTTTTAATTTTGATGGAATCCAAATTAACCAATTTCTTTTTCTGTTGCTCAATGCTTTTAGTGCCATACTTAGGGATTCTTAACCCTCAGTTTCCTTCTAAGAGTTCAAGAGTTCAACCTCTTACATCTAGGTTTGTCATCCATTTTGAGTTAATTTTTCTATGTGGTTTGAGGTAAAGGTCCAACTTCATTATTTTGCATGTGGCTATCAGTTGTTCCAGCACTACTGAAAAAACTATTCTTTCTCTATTGTACAGTCTTGACACTCTTGTTGAAAATCAGTCTATCACATATTTATAGTTTTATTTCTCAACTTTCGATTCTATTCCCTTGATCCATATGTGTATCCTTGTGCCAATTCCACACAATCATCTTTTTTGTAGTAAGTTTTAAAATCAGGAAGTATGAGTCCTATTTTATTCTTTTTCAAGATTGTTTTGACTCACCTTGATACACTGCTATTCCATGTGAATTTTAGAATCAGTTTGTCAATTCCTAAAAAGAGGTCAGCTGGGATTCCAATATGAACTGCACTGAATCTGTAGATCAATTTGGGGAGTATTGCCACCTTAAATGTTAAATCATCCAACCCATAAATGCAATTTTTTTTTTTACTTAGATCTTTAATTTCTTTCAACAATGTTTTGTAGTTTTCAGAGTGTTCTACACTTCTTTTGTTAAATTTACTCCTAAGGTTTTTTTTGGCAGTACGCGGGCCTCTCACTGTTGTGGCCTCTCCCGTTGTGGAGCACAGGCTCCGGATGCGCAGGCTCAGCGGCCATGGCTCACGGGCCCAGCCGCTCCGTGGCATGTGGGATCTTTCCGGACTGGGGCATGAACCCATGTCCCCAGCATTGGCAGGCGCACTCTCAACCACTGCGCCACCAGAGAAGCCCCTAAGTATTTTTTAATGCTATTGTAAATGGAATTATTTTCTTAATTTCACTTTTGGATTGTTCATGACAAATCCATATAAATACAATCGATTTTTATACATTGATTTTTGTATCCTGCAACCTTGCTGAACTGAACTTGTTTATTAATGCTATTTTATTAGTGCATTCTTTAGGATTTTCTACATACAAGATCATGTCATCTGCCAGAGATAGTTTTTTTTTGTTTGTTTTTTTAAGATGATGTTGGGGACAGGAGTTTAATAATTTATTTATTTATTTTTGCTGTGTTGGGTCTTAGTTTCTGTGTGAGGGCTTTCTCTAGTTGTGGCAAGTGGGGACCACTCTTCATCGTGGTGCGCGGGCCTCTCACTATCGTGGCCTCTCCCGTTGCGGAGCACAGGCTCCAGACGCGCAGGCTCAGTAGTTGTGGCTCGCGCACACAACCTAGCCACTCCATGGCATATGGCATATGGGGGCCTAGCCACTCCATGGCATATGGGATCCTCCCAGACCAGGGCTTGAACCCGTGTCCCCTGCATTAGCAGGCAGACTCCCAACCACTGCGCCACCAGGGAAGCCCTGCCAGAGATAGTTTTGCTTCTTTCAAAACTAGTAACCTTTTTTGTTTTAAAGTCTAATTTTTCTGATATTAGTATAGCCACTCCAGCTTCCTTTTGGTTGCTACTTGTTTATCTTTTCCCATCCTTATACTTTCAGTGTATTTGTATCTTTAAACTTGAAGTATGTCTCAGGGAATTCCCTGGCAGTCCAGTGGTTAGGACTCTGCGCTTCCACTGCAGGGGGCACGGGTTCAATCTCCGGTCAGGGAACTAAGATCCCACATTCTGAGGCGGCCAAACATACATAAATAAATAAAGTATGTCTCTTATAGAGAGCCTATAGTTGGATTCAGCCTCACAATTTCTGCCTTTTTAATTAGACTGTTTAATCAATTCATATTTAGTGTTATTACTGATATAGTTGGAGTGATGACTGCTTTTCCATTTTTCATTTTCTGTCTCATGTCTTTCATTCCTTTATTACTCTTTTACTGCTTTCTTTTGCATTGATTTTCTAATGAAGCACTTAAATTTCTTTAGTGATTTTTTTCACTGTATTTTTTTAGTTTTTTCCCCCCAGTAGTTGCTCAAGGGCTTACCACACACTTTCACTTAGAATCAGCTTCAGACTTACACTAGCTTAATTCCAATGAGATATAGAAATGTTATGCTATATAATTCTATTCCCTTCCCCCCCATTTTATCATATTGTTGTTATACATGTTAATGTTACAAATCCAACAACACATAATTATTACTTTATCATCTACAGTTACTTCCTTAGCTTAAGATAGTTTTGCTCCCACTCACCTCCTGAGCTGTTATTAGCAGATACATTTCAAATACATTACATTTCTATAGGCCCAAGAATTCATTACGGCAAGTCCCCTACACACAAATTTTCAGGTTGCAAACTTTCAAAGATGTGAACGTGCGTTCGCATGTCTAATCATGTAAGCTAGTTCATGTGTCTGGTGTAAATTGTCACGTGTATGCATCCTCTACAAGTGGTTGTGCTTTTGTATACTTTACTGTACAGTACTGCATACAGTACAGTGGTACAGTATCTTTATTTCAAGCCCAGGATGTCCAGAAGCAAGCATAAAAGCAGCGGTGATGTAGCTGGTACCACTAAGAAGCGCCAAGCAATAACAATGGAAACAAAAGTAAAAATACTGAGAGAGTGGAGCAAAAAGAGGAAGAAAAAGTAACTGAAGAACCGAAGAGATTCATGACGCAGGAAACGGCAAGGGCATTTTCTTTATTTGAAGAGGCAGTTAGTTTTTGAGGCACATCACCCAAATGTAGAACAGTACACGAAGGTTGCAGCAGCTGTTCAGAATGCAATCCACTGCTACCATGTCACCTAGGATGAGGAAAAAAAGAGCTACCCAGACATCACTGGGTCGTTTCTTCAAGAGGGAAGATAGAACTGAATCCAGCAAGGAATCAGAACTTGTGCCATAAACGTCAGGTGTGAGTGAAATTGCAGCTTGCCCTCCTTCTCCTATTGCTGATAATCCTTCAGCTCTACCATTCCCCATCTCCTCTCCCTCCTCCAGTCAGTAACTCTTCTTGCCTGTTCACTCAATCAATGCCAGCCCCTGTATGCCAGCTGTGGTATTGTGCTACTGTACTTTTCAAGGTACTGTACTGGAAGATTAAAAATGTTTTCTTTTTTTGTTTTTTTATGTATTACTTGTGTGAAAAGTATTATAAGCCTATTACAGTACAGTACTATATAGCTGATTGTTAGTTGGGTACCTAGGCTAACTTTGTTGGACCGATGAACAAACTGGACTAACGAACATGCTCTTGGAACAGAACTCATTCGTATGTAGGGAACTTACTGTATATACATTATTTTACACAACTGCTTTTTAAATCAGTTTTAAGAAAAAATGACAAAAATATATGTGGTTATACACTCTCTTTTAAAATTACATCATTACCTTTACTGGTGCTCTTTGTTCATGTGGATTGAATTTACCATCTGCGGTCACTTGCTTTCAGCCTAAAGAACTTCCTTCCCTTAGCCATCTTGCAAGGCAAGTCTGCTAGTAACAAAGTCTCTCAGTTTTTGTTATCTGCAAAGTATTTTACCTTCATTTTTAAAGGACAGCTTTACTGGATATAAAAAAATTGGGGTTAACAGTATTTGTCTCTGAGTACTTGGAATATATTGGGTTGGCCAAAAGGTTCATTGGTTTTTTTCTGTACGCTGGCTCTAGTAGCGCTTAGTTGTCTTTAACTTCATTTGAAACAATTTTGTTAAGATTATATTGTGACAGCTGTCATATCAGCGTGCATTAAAAAAAAACTCATCAAAATTGGTGAATTTTTGTGTAGCCATTTTAATACTGAGGATGGAGGGAAAAAAGCAACATTTTCAGCATATTATGCTTTATTATTTCAAGAAAGGTAAAAACGCAAATGAAACGCAAAAAAACGATTTGTGCAGTGTATGGAGAAGGTGCTGTGACTGATCGAACGTGTCAAAAGTGGTTTGTGAAGTTTCGTGCTGGAGATTTCTCGCTGGATGATGCTCCACAGTCGGGTAGACCAGTTGAAGTTGAGATCAAAACAAGACATTAATTGAGAACAATCAACATTATACCACATGGGAGACAGCCGACATACTCAAAATATCCAAATCAAGCGTTGAAAATCATTTGCACCAGCTTGATTGTTAATCGCTTTGATGTTTGGGTTCCAGTAAGTTAAGCGAAGAAAACCTTCTTGACAGTATTTCTGCATGTGATTCTCTACTTAAACTTAACGAAAACATACTATTTTAAAACAAACTGTGACAGGTGATGAAAAGTGGATATTTACAATAATGTGGAATGGACGAGATCATGGGGCAAGCGAAATGAACCACCAACAACCACACCAAAGGCCAGTCTTCATCCAAAGAAGCTGTTACGTATATAGTGGGACTGGAAGGGAGTCCTCTATTATGAGCTTCTTCCAGAAAACCAAATGATCAATTCCAACAAGTACTGCTCCCAGTTAGACCAACTGAAAGCAGCACTTGATGAAAAGCATCCAGAATTAGTTAACAGAAAACTCATAATCTTCTATCAGGATAATGCAAGACCACATGTTTCTTTGATGACCAGACAAAAACTGTTACAGCTTGGCTGGGAAGTTTTGATTCATCCGCTGTATTCACCAGACATTGCACCTTCGGATTTCCATTTATTTTCGTCTTTACATAATTGTCTTAATGGAAAAAATTTCAATCCCTGGAAGACTGTAAAAGGCACCTGGAACAGTTCTTTGCTCAAAAAGGTAAAAAGTTTTAGGAAGATGGAATTATGAAGTTGCCTGAAAAATGGGAGAAGGTAGTGGAACAAAACGGTGCATACATTGTTCAATAAAGCTCTTGGTAAAAATGAAAAATATGTCCTTTATTTTTACTTAAAAACAGAAGAAACTTTTTGGC
The DNA here is from genome assembly GCF_000442215.2 of Lipotes vexillifer. Taxonomy (NCBI): domain Eukaryota; kingdom Metazoa; phylum Chordata; class Mammalia; order Artiodactyla; family Lipotidae; genus Lipotes; species Lipotes vexillifer. The sequence goes on along the minus strand of NW_006775104.1, from coordinate 2,466,210 downwards.
CAACCCAATATTATTCTACCACCTTCTGGACTCCATTGTTTCTGATGAGAAGTCGACTGTAAGTAATCGGCTGTTTCTCTCTTGCTGCTCTGAAGATTCTCTCCTTGTCTTTGATGTTCAACATTTTCACACTGATATGTCCATTTGCAGATTTTCTTACATTAATCCTACTTGAAGTTCTTTGGGCTCTTTGGATGTACATGTAGGTCAGTGTTTTTCAATAAATTTGAGAAATTTTCAGCCATTAACTCCTTGAATACTTTTTCCGCTTTTCTTCTCCCCTCTTCTTCTAGTACTCTCATGTATACTGTGGTGCACTTAATTAAGCTGTGACAAAGCGAGAGAGAGGCATGGACATATATACACTACCAAACGTAAGGTAGATAGCTAGTGGGAAGCAGCCGCATAGCACAGGGAGATCAGCTCGGTGCTTTGTGACTGCCTGGAGGGATGGGATAGGGAGGCGGGGGGGCGGGGGAAGGAAGGGAGATGCAAGACGGAAGAGATATGGGATCACATGTATATGTATAACTGATTCACTTCGTTATAAGGCAGAAACTAACACACTGTTGTAAAGCAATTATACTCCAATAAAGATGTTAAAAAAAAAAAGGTTGCCCCACATTTCTCTGAGGCTCTTTTCAATTTTATTCATTTTTTTCTCTCCCTTCCTTGGATTTCTATCAATCTATTGGCAAGTTTGCTAATTCATTCTTCCACCAGTTCAAATCTACTGTTGAGCCCCTATAACTAATTTTTCATTAGTTATGTTACTTTTCAACTCCAGAATTTTCATTTGGTTCTTTAGAATTTCTGTCTCTTGATTGTCTCTATTTGATATTAGTTGTCATCATACCTTCCTTTACTTCTTTAATGAAGGTTTCCTTTGGTTCTTTGAACATATTCATAATGGATACTTCAAAGTCTATGTCTGTTAAACCCAACATCTGTTCTCTTTCACAGGCAGTTTCTGTTGTCTGCTGTTTCCAGTGTATTAGCCATACTTTCCTGGGTTTTGTTTTTGTTTGCACATCTTCTACCTTGTTTTTGGGAACTCAACATCTTATATAATACTCTGTAGCAACTCTAGGTATACTCCCCCACCCATGAGGTTTTATATTTTTATTTGCTTGTTTAGTAACTTGCTGTTTTATTTTAAAGAAGTCTACTTTCCCACCCCACACCCAGCCCCGTGCACTGTTAAGCCTCTGATGCTGGTCCTCAGGGGGACATAACCTGGATATGCCCACAGTCATCTTGCCATATAGTAATCTGTCAGGACTCACCTTCCCTGACTACTCCCAGCTATTAACCTCCACTAACTGCCAGTTGATTGCTCTACTGATTTAAACGATGGCTTCAGTCATAAATTGCTCTGCAGAGGAATCCAACCAAATTCAGGCTCCTTAGAAGGAGCAGTTTCAGGTCAGTGTTTGACATTAACTCTGTCCCCAGGAAGCCTCCTTCCAGCTGTCTCTTATCCCAGTTCTTGCTTCAAGCTCAATGGCCTGCAGTTTAGCCTGGATCTTTTTGAATCTACAAATCTCCCAAGTGCCTTTCACCACAATCTCCACTGTTTCTGAAAGTAGCCTTAGGTTTGAACTTCTCCAGCTCTACTGCAAATGAAGTCAGTGCCTCGAGGAAGAGATTAGGAGCTATCTTTTTCATGACTTGCTTCTCACCCCTACCCCCAAGCAAAATCTCTGAACCAGGGCTCTCAAGATGAAGGTGTGGACAACAGCACACTCTTCTGAGTGACAACCCATTTAGCAACTGAGTATTTTGTGGGGGATAGGTAGCAACCTGAGGTCTTCTCAGCTTGTCTCTCCTGACATGGAGCTACCATCTTATAAGACAGGGAAAAGGTGATCTGTTCTCTAGTATGCTCAGCAACTCTGTTACCAGGGTAGAGCCTCTGTTCCACAAGTGGCGACTGGACAGTAGCCCCCTACCTCTCCAACACATTTTCCCAAAACTTAGCCATAACAGCAGGCAGCTGGGGGCAGGATGAGAAATCCTGATGTCCTGCTTCTCCCAGAAAGAAAACCTTTGCTCCAACAGGAAGCTCTGCATTTACTGTATACTCTAGGACCATTTCCAAAGCTCTAAAATAGTTGTTTCTTAATAGTTTTCCTCAGTTATACTAGGGAGCAGATCTGCAGGGCTCTTATGCTATCAGACTGGAAGTCAAAGAAACAGTTATTTTTAAGAAGATGACTTTGATGCAAGCCTGGTTTGAGAATCAGTGATTTATACTGTGCTGTGTCACATCACCTATTTTACCTGAATCTCTTAAAAACAACAAAAAAAACCCCTGCAGGGCAAGAATTATTATTCTCATAGGTAAGGATTCAGGAGGCTCACAGATAATTAAGGTTAAATGAGGTCATAAGGATGGGGCCCTAATCCAATAGGACTGGTGTCCTTATCAGAGGAAGAGACACCAGAGATCTCTATCTACACCCACTGCCCCCCACCGCCCCACCGCCATGTGCTCAGAGAAAAAGCCATGTGAGGAAACAGAAGGTGGTCATGTGCAGGTCAGGAAGAGAGGCCTCACCTGAAGCCAACCCTGCTGGAACCCTGATCTTGGACTTCAAGCCTCCAGAACCATGAGAAAATGAACTTCTGTTGTTTACATCACCCAATCTGTGGTACCTTTTAATGGCAGCTCAAGCAGATTAATACATATACCCATTGGTATTTTGTCAGATTGGACTGAAAGATTGGTGCAATGCAGATGAGAATTTGCAAATAATTCTGAAGGAATCATAACTAATGATGCTGAGAAATGACACAGAGAAGAGTTGGATTCCTGAGGCAGGCAGCATTTTGGTTCTGAAATATCACAATATAGCATAACAGCAACAGTGTTGCAATGATGTTTCAGGTTAAAGGTATAGTAGTACAGTAACAGGGCAAGACCTGGATAAAGTTTAACAAGACCAAAACCAATCAGACTTAAATAATTGGAAGCCTAGATTCAACATGGAGCTGGAAGGGCAAGCAGTTAAGGAAAGGCAATGTTGGGAACATAGTACACATATACAGAGTGAAGAAATGATAAAGCAAATGGAGCAAAAGGTAAAATGAACAATTGGGGAATGTGGATGAAAGGTAAACAGGAGGGCTTTGTACATTTCTTCTGTAAGCTTTAAATTATTTCAAATTTTTTTTTAAACTACAAAAACTCTAGAAGGAAAGAAATGGTCACACAAAAATTAATTATTCATTTGCTTTTTATTAAAGTGATGCAAGAAGCAAGTCCAGAGAAGATGTCTGGCCTTGAAGCCCTATTTTCAAATTTACTTCTTAGCACCAAGATGTAGGGAAGGTACTAAACTTCTGTGAATCTTGGTTTCCCTTATTTGCACTATGGAGATAATACCTTATAAGGTAAAGAGAAATAACATATGAAAGCATACTTCCACTGTCTGGCCCATTATATAGATCATACCTGATATTTGTGTAGTGAAAAAATGGCTATAAATAGCTCTAAAGGTTCAAAAAAAGATCCTGTCTGACAAAACTGATCAGGGGTGGCTTCATAGAGAAGACGGTGTTTCAGCTAGGTTGTGAGGGATAGACAGGAATCATCAGTTGAGGCTAAAAGAGAAAGACCCATGAAACAGGGAAGAGTACAAAATAAAGGCACAGACGTTAGAAAGAACAACTGATGAGAACAGTAGTAAGTCATGTTTGATTAGAGAAACTGTTCTTTAAAAGAGGTAGGTAACAAGAGAAATGCAAAGGCCTCTTGGTTTTCTTTTTCTTTCTTGTTTGGTTAGATTTCAGTATCCAAGAAATCACAAATGACTCCAGCATTCTAATAATTTCTACCTACTATTCATACAGTGCACTTGTGCCTTTGAATTTCAAAACATTTCAAAAAAAAAGAAATCCAAACAGTATGGAAGGGTATAAAAAGAAAAATGAAAGTGTACCACCCCATTGTTTCTAAAGGTAACCACCATCAAGCTCTCTGTATATCCTTTCAAGAAGTGGTTATACAAGCACATACACATCCTTTTGGTTATTACTGTATACTGACAGAACAATTCTATACACAGTTCTGCACTTTGCTTCAACTTTTGACAACTTTCCATACCAACGCCTATAAAGCTTTATCTTTTTTAACAATATAGTAATTAATTGTTGTAGCATAACTAGACCCTACACGTAATTGACAATTAAGCTTGACTCCAATTTTCTGTCACAAATAATGCTGTAACCAACATTCTTTTTCATGTATTTGTACATATTTTGCAATTGTATCCATGAATGAATTCTAAACAGTGGAACCTCAAGGTCTAAAATACGTTCACTTAAAATTTTGATATTGTCAAAGTTCCCTCTAAAATACTGCACCAATGTACCAGTGAATATGAGTGTTAACAGTTCCCCATCACCATCATCAGTAACCCACGACTGAATCAAAGTTTTTGACATTTGACAATGTGATATGTGAAAAAAATGCTTCTCATAAACACTATTTTCATAATACTCTTAGTTATATGCTTCTTTCATTTTCACTCATAAGTTTTTCAGAGGCGTGGTGATGTGATGGCATCATCAGTCTGGTGCCTAATGGGATGTTTGCTGTGTATTCCTATGTTTTAAAATTTTGTTTTTATTTCTAATGCAGTAATTTTGCAGATACACAATAACATAAAGTTTTTTCAGGGTCCTCAATAAGTGTAAAGTTCTGAGACCAAAAGAAAATGAGAACCCTTGGTCCAGATAATCCTTTCAGTCTTAAGGGGGGGAAAAAGAAAACCTTTGATATTCAGATAGCATTCAATTCACAGATTAAGGAAACATCTTTACAATACTCTATCTTCTTGGTCAGAAATTAAATACGTATTTCCATTTATCTCTTTTGTTACAATGATAAATGTGATGCTTCCTTCCATTATATTCTAACTGGCTATTGTTTGCTTATAGGAAAATTATTCATTACTATATGCTAATTTTTTAAAGCCAGCCACTGAATTAAATCAGCTACTGAATTCTGTTTCTGATACTTCAGCTGACACTCTTTATACTGGGGTTTTTTCAAAGGGTCATGTTTACTGAGGTATAATTTACAGAGTAAAATTTGTCATTTAAGTAAATATCACGACAATTAAGACAGACATTTTCCTCACTACAAAAAATTCTGTCAGGTCCCTTTCTAGTAAATCCACTTGCCCCAATCCCAGGCAATCGGTCCCTATAATTTTGCTTCTCCAGAATGTCAAACAAATGGAGCCATACAACAGGTATCTTTCTGTGTGTGGCTTCTTTTACTCAGTATTAACTAATTTGAGAGTCCTCCATACTGTTGCATTTATCAGTAATTGATTCCTTTCATTGCTGAATTGTATTCCACAATTTGTTTATCTATTTACCAGATGATGGACATCTAGTTTGCAGTTTTGGGTGATTATGAATAAGCTACTATAAACATTCACATATGGCATTTGTTTAGATAAATGATTTCATTTTTCTTGGGTAAAAACCTAAGAGTGAAACTGCTGGGTCATATAGTAAGTACATGTTTAACTTTACAAGAAATTGTCCAACTGTTTTCCAAAGTGGCTGTAACATCATGCATTCCTATCACCAATTTATTATAGCTTTAGTCGTGTCATAGTATTGAGATATATATATATTTTTAAATCACATCCAAGTACCACCCATCCATATCTATTTTATTGAAGTTTTAAAAACCTGAAATGTGTGTTGAATTAGATCAAATGCCTTTTGGCAGTTATTAAAATGGTCACTGTTTATCCCCTTTGACATATTAAATATGGTGGTATGTTAATACACTATTTTTTTTTTTTCTGTACGCGGGCCTCTCGCTGTTGTGGCCTCTCCCGTTGCGGAGCACAGGCTCCGGACACGCAGGCTCAGTGGCCGTGGCTCATGGGCCCAGCTACTCCGCGGCATGTGGGATCTTCCTGGACCAGGGCACGAACCCGTGTCCCCTGCATCGGCAGGCGGACTCTCAACCACTGCGCCACCAGGGAAGCCCCAATACACTTCTTAATAGTCAATGATTTTTGACTCTTGGAATAAACACACTTGGTCACAGTGTACCATTCTTTTTAATTCTGTTAGTTATCTTATTTTTTACCTACTTTAAATTTTATTTAATTAACATACATTAAAATTGACTTGTTTTTGTATACAGTTCTATAAATTTAACACACGTATAAATTTGTTCAGCCATCACCACAACCAAGATACAACTGTTCCATCACCTCAGAAAACTCCCTTGTGATATAATTTTGTAGTCACACTCTCCCCAACCTTTAACTCCCAGCAACGATGGATCTTTTTTTCCATCACTACAGCTTTGTCTTTTTGAGATCATCATACTAATGGAATCATACAGTATATAACTTTTTGAGACTGACTTCTTTCCCTCAGAAAAATGCTAATAATAGCATTTTAATAATCTATTCCCTTTTATTGCAAAATAGTTTTCTACTGTAGAGATGGACCTCAGTTTGTTGATCACATTAGGTTACTCCTTTTTTTGGAGATCATAAGTAGAGAAGATAGAAACACTGATGTCCAGGATGCTGTATGAAGATGAATTATCATAGCCTAAACAGGAGTGGCATGCCTGAGCCATATGGCAAATATATGTTTTAAACTGATTTTTTTTAAAAAACCTGCCAAATTGTTTTCAGATTTTCTATACTCTTTTGCATTTCTACCAGTAATGCATGGGATTTCCAGTCTCTCTGCATCCTCAGCAGCATCTGATATTTTTATTTTAGCCATTCTAACAGCTTGTATAATGGTATCTTGCAGCTTTAATTTCCATTTCCCTGATGGCTAATGATGATGAATTAAAAATTTGTTTTATCCTTTTTCCCCTCTTTTTTTTTTTTTTTTTTTTTTTTTTTTTTTTTTTTTTGCGGTACGCGGTCCTCTCACTGTTTGTGGCCTCTCCCGCTGCGGAGCACAGGCTCCGGACGCGCAGGCTCCGCGGCATGTGGGATCTTCCCAGACCGGGGCACGAACCCGTGTTCCCTGCATCAGCAGGTGGACTCTCAACCACTGCACCACCAGGGAAGCCCTTGCCTACTTTTTGATTGTTTTCCTACTGGTGAGTTTTGAGAGTTCTTATATATTCTGAATATAAGTACATTGTGAGATAAGTGATTTTTAAATATTCTTGCAGCCTATAGCTTTCCTCTTCATTCTCTTCATAATATTTCACAAATTAAATATTTTAACTTTGATAAAGTCCAATTTTTTATTTATCTTTTATGCTTTTGGTGTCACATCTGCAAACTCTTTTCTATCTCAGGTCATCAATATTTTCTCCTACATTTTCCTCTAAAAGTTTTACGGCCTTAACATTTTATATGTACATATACGATCTATTTTGAATTAATGTTTAAGGTGTGAGGTTTGGGTCAAGTTTCAGTCTTTTGCATATGGATGTTCAGGTGTATCAACACTATTTTTGTTGTGTTTTTCCCAGCTTTATTCAAAAACAATGGACAAATAAAAACTGTACATACTTAAGGTATATAATGTGATGATTTGATATACGTATACATTGTGAAATAATTACCATAATCAAGCTATTTAAATTACCTATGACATCTCATAGTCTTCTCTTTTTTGTGGTGTGAACACTTAAAATATATTCTCTTAGAAAACTTCAAATATATAACGAGGTATTATTTGCTATAGTCTCCACGATGCACATTAGACCCCCAGAGCTTACTCATTTTATAACTGAAAGTATGTACCCTTTCACATCTCAGTTTTCCTACCCCGTCAGTCTCTGGCAACCACCATTCTACTCTTTGCTTCTGAGTTCAACTCTTTTATGTTCCACATATAAGTGAGATCATACAGTATTTTTCTCTGTCTGATTTATCACCTACCATAGTGACCTTAAGGTCTATTTATACTGTTAAAAAGGCAGGATTTTCATATTTCTATGGCTGAATAATATTCCATTTTACATTTATGCCACATTTTCTTTACCCTTCCATCCATCTATAGACACTTAGATTATTTCCTTGTCTTTGTTATATCGTGAATAATGTTGCAATGACATGGGAGTGCAACTCTCTCTACGAGATAACTGATTTCCTTTGGATATACAGTCAAAAGTGGAAGAGCTGTATCATACAGCAGTTCTAATTTTAATTATGTGACAAAAGTTCATACTGTTTTCCATAGTAAGCTGCACTAATTAACATTCCCACCAACAGTACACAAGAGATCCCTTTTCTTCATATCTTTGTCAGCATTTATTATCTTCTGTCTTTTTGATAAAAAGACCTGTGGGCTTCTCAGATATGGCTTTTATTATGCTAACATACATTCCTACTACACCTAATTTGATGAGAGTTTTTATCATGAAAGGATGTTGAATTTTTGTCAGATGCTTTTTCTGCATCTATTGAGATGATCATGACATTTATCCTTCGTCCTGTTCATGTAGTGTATCATATTTATTGATTTGAATATGTTGAGCCATCCTTGTACCCCAAGGATAAATCCCATTTGCCTCATTGCGTATGACTTTTTTTTTTCCCAACATCTTTATTGGAATATAATTGCTTTACAATGGTGTGTTAGTTTCTGCTTTATAACAAAGTGAATCAGCTATACATATACATATATCCCTGTATCTCTTCCCTCTTGCATCTCCTTCCCTCCCACTCTCCCTATCCCAACCCTCTAGGTGGTCACAAAGCACCGAGCTGATCTCCCTGTGCTATGTGGCTGCTTCCCACTAGCTATCTATTTTACATTTGGTAGTGTATATATGTCCATGCCACTCTCTCACTTTGTCCCAACTTATTCTTCCCCCTCCCCATATCCTTAATCCATTCTCTAGTAGGTCTGTATCTTTATTCCTGTCCTGCCCCTAGGTTCTTCATGACCACTTTTTTCTTTTTTTTTAGATTCCATATATATGTGTTAGCATATGGTATTTGTTTTTCTCTCTTTTTTTTTTTGTGGTACGCGGGCCTCTCACTGTTGTGGCCTCTCCCATTGCGGAGCACAGGCTCCGGACGCGCAGGCTCAGCAGCCATAGCTCATGGGCCCAGCTGCTCCGCAGCATGTGGGATCTTCCCGGACCGGGGCACGAACCCATGTCCCCTACATCGGCAGGACTCTCAACCACTGCACCACCAGGGAAGCCCCTGTTTTTCTCTTTCTGACTTACTTCACTCTGTATGACAGACTCTAGGTCCATCCACCTCACTACAAATAACTCAATTTCCTTTTTTTTATGGCTGAGTAATGTTCCATTGTATATATGTGCCACATCTTCTTTATCCATTCATCTGTCGATGGACACTTAGGTTGCTTCCAAGTCCTGGCTATTGTAAATATAGCTGCAATGAACATTGTGGTACATGACTCTTTTTGAATTATGGTTTTCTCAGCATATATGCCTAGTAGTGGGACTGCTGGGTCGTATGGTAGTTCTATTTTTAGTTTTTTAAGGAACCTCCATAGTGTTCTCCATAGTGGCTGTATCAATTTACATTCCCACCAACAGTGCAAGAGGGGTCCCTTTTCTCCACACCCTCTTCAGCATTTATTTGTAGATTTTTTGATGATGGCCATTCTGACTGGTGTGAGGTGATATACCATTGTAGAGATTTTTGCATATGTGTTCCTCAAGGATAATGGCCTGTATTATTTTTCTTATGTTGTCCTTATCTGGCTTTACTTTTTTTAATAGTCAGAGTATATCATTCTTTTTAATCCTGTTAGTTTTCTTAAAAATTTCTAAATCAGTATCCACACATAAGATTGATTATTTAATAAAATACCCTCCTCTTTGGGGGTAAGGGTGGATATTGTATTTGTCACAATTCCAATTTTATGACATTCTGGAAGAGGCAAAACTATGGAGAGTTAAAAGATCAGCGGTTGCCAGGGGTTTAAGGGATGAATAGCAGAGCACAGAGGATTTTGGAGGCAGTGAAACTATTCTGTTGGACTATAATGGCTGATACATGTCAGTATACATTTGTCAAAACCCACAGAATGAATGTACAACTCCAAGAATTAACCCAAATGTAAACTATGGGCTTTGGGTGATAATGATGTGTCAGTGTTGGTTGCATTATAACAAATGCACCACTCTGGTGGAAATGTCAATGGTGGGGGCACTGGGTGTACAGGGGTAGGGAGTAGATGGGAACTCAGTAGTTTCCACTCAATTTTAGCGGGAACCTAAAATTCCTCAAACAAATAAAGTCAATATTTTTTTTAAAAAATCAAAGATTTCTGGGCTTCCCTGGTGGCGCAGTGCTTGAGAGTCCGCCTGCCGTTGCAGGAGACGCGGGTTCGTGCCCCGTTTCGGGAAGATCCCACATGCCGCGGAGCGGCTGGGCCCGTGAGCCATGGCCGCTGGGCCTGCGCGTCCGGAGCCTGTGCTCCGCAAATGGGAGAGGCCACAACAGTGAGAGGCCCGCATAACGCAAGAAAAAAAAAAAAAAAAAAAAAATCAAAGATTTCTTCTCTGATATTCATAAATGAGACTGGGTTCCCCTCTTAGCAGGGGAAAGAGATTATATTTGCCAAGTGGGAGAGCTTTTTGAAAAACAAGACGCCTCAACTGTCCTTCCAAAGAGTTTGATTAATAGGTCTGAGGCAAACACGAGGTCTCTAGTGTTGTTTTTTCTTTTAAAGATTCCCTAGTGAATTCTGATATGCATCTGCATGCAACTGAAAATCACTATAGCAGAGCAAAAGTTTTATTGGAAAATAATGCAAAATACAACTGAAATGTAGGCTTGAGTTGGATTGAAGAGAGCTTAGATAACAAATGAAATAAAATCTATAGAGGTTTATGATTTTAAAAAAACATGTAATAGTATGAGAAAATTATATTTATCCTAAGCAAATATTTTTAGGATATTATCACCTAAGTGATTAATTGAAAAACTTAGGTTATTGTCAATAACTTTTCACTCTCTTAGGAAGCAGAAGCCTTTAAAATTAAAGCCATTATGCCCCATTTTCCTCTTGTTTTCTAGGGAAATAAAGCCAAAAAAGCAATAAAGTTAAAAACAAGATGCAAAACTGGTGGTAAAATAGAAATGTACTCTACTCTTCCAAAATGAAATCTCCCAATTTCCCCTTCATGTCTGTTTAGTTAAAATTATCAAATTTTGCTTATTATTCCATCCAGAGTGATTTTATCTATTCCTATCTATTCACACTGCCACCAGTCTGGTCCAGGTCCCTGTCATCCTACAGCTAGATAACTGCAACAGCTCTAACCACCCTTCCTTAACCTCAGTCTCTTTGCTCTTCAATTCATCCTTCGCACAGCTCTCAGATTAATCTCAACACCTTTTTCACTATATAACTTCAATTCCTAAGGACCTAAAATGAGTTTTTAGCACTACTTAGATCAAATCTGAACTTCTTTGTCCTACAAGTTCCCTTGGCTTTGATACTCTTTCCATTTTTCATCAATCTATTCCCAGAACACACTGAGTGTAGATCTTTTTATGTTTTTATTATATTCAAGATGGTATATATATTCAGTGTGCTGAGTCAATCCAAGCAGTCAGTAAGCCCCTAACCATTGTGAATATTTAACATTCACAATATTCTTTGTGCAACACTATAAAATGTTAGTATACTTAATTCCATCATATAAATTGAGTATAATTTTATTAGAAAACATGATGTGTATTTAATATTAAAAAAACCAAAGACCACAAGAAAGTATGACTACAAAAAAAGCAAGTTACAGGTTTATAAATTTAAGCATAAATGAATTTTAAGTATAAAAAATTTTCAGTTCAGTTGTGAATATTTTTTGAACCTATTTTTTCATTAGAGAATGGAGAGGTGTGAGCCTGCACCCCAGAGTACATGCTCTCTCATTTGTAAATATTAATTACTCATCTGTTGTTAACTTCTAGCCAAGTAGTAGTGGGTCCCTTTAAAATATTTTAATAAAAATTAGGAAAGAAAAATGAAATTTAAAATATCCTACCCATTTCTTCCCAGTAAAATTATTAGAGTACCTTTATTTTAGTGACAACATTCTTGCGTTCAATGGAGGCAAGGTTTGAAAAACCCTGCAATAAGCCTCCTCTGTGAGAAGTCAATGCTACAGATATTCGTAGGTGCTCACCTCTGATTACATCTCATAGCTCTAACTCCATTAACCTAACAGAAATCCCTACTTTCTTTCATGTCCCAGCTTCAGACCTTCTTCAACTGAGATGTTTACTACTAACCTTTGACCCTGAATTCTGACCTCACTTCCAGTATCTACAGGTTCCCAACATGCAAGTTCCCCAGAGACATTCTCAATATCCAAACATTTAAAGGAAAATATTTACCAAAGATTTGGGGAATTCACACCCCAAGATCCAGTAATTCCACTTTTGGAATGTACACAAAGGCAATAAAATCAGCAGTATGTAGAAGAATATTCACAGCAGCATGACTTACAATGAAAAAGTGTAAACCTAAAAATTCCCAAACGAGGGCTTGGCTATGGGACATAATCATAACATACTGCGAATTAAGAAAAACAGAACATTAACACATGACAAAACGGGGTGGTAGGAACAAAACCCCAATTTATACCATTCTCTATACTTTTTAAAACATTTTATAACTTAGAATACAAAAATCTTAAGTGGAAATTAATATTCTTTATCTTCCAAATTTTCTACAGTAAGCAATATACTACTTATACAATAAGAAAAACTTTCAAAAAGTAAAGCTGGAAGCATATATTATATTTACTACAGTGAGGTTTCCCAGCCTAACTAAAACATTAAATTTCTTTACTTTTGGCTAGAATTTTATCAACTCAACATGCTGTTATTTCATCAAAGTTCTAATTGATTACTTCAGGTCTTTATGAAAGCGGAAAACTACTTCCCCCTTACAGCTGGATATTTTTAGAGAGAAATCTTTCCCCAAAGACGGCATAAAGGACTCCTTCATGGGGGGAAAAAAGCGCAAACTTGCCTTTATCCAATTCATATTCATTACTGAATCTAATATATCTATTACATGTACACTTATAAAGGTTTTAATGTTTTAAATTAAGATTTAGCACCTACAGGATGTATGCGCTTTCCTCCCAAAACATATTAACAACTCGAGGCTCAGAAATTTAATTTTAATCTTCAATACTAAACAAAGTACTGAGCGTACAACACTCAAATGCCATGGAAAGAATGAACAGGCCAGAAATAAAGAGTTCACGTAAAGAAATAAAATGATGGATTTGGTAGATTAATCCATACCAAAATTATCTTTTTTAAAAAAAGGATGAACTACAAAGATAGAACACAAAAGGAGAGAATCAGAGGTGACAGATGAGATGTCAAAAACTTTTCAGAAGCCTTAAAACAGGTGGCCCTGGGACTTCCCTGGTGGTCCAGTGGTTAAGAATCCATCTTGCAATGCAGGGAACATGGGTTCGATCCCTGGTTGGGGAACTAAGATCCCACACGCTGCAGGGAAACTAAGCCCATGTGCCACAACTACTGAGCCCGTGTGTTCTGGAGCCCACTCGCCACAAGGAAAAATCCCGCATGCTGCAACGAAGATCCCATGTGCCACAACTAAGACCCGACGTAGCCAAATAAATAAATTTTTTAAAAAGATGGTCTAATGATATTTTACTTGCAAAGTGGAGAACTCTGAAGCCTAAGCACCTGTAAAGAAGCTGATTCACACTGCCCACAAGCAGGAAGCTTCATAGACAGGAGCCCCCGCCCCCGCCACCCCAGGCATCTCTGAATGTAGAGTGAGGAACAGGACTAAAAACTAGCAGGTTAGTTGAAAGTCTACAAAACAGCCATCACATTCAGACTTCCTCCTCCATTGTGCACAGCCAGGCAACAGTCCATCCCCAAGCCCCTATGGATGTTGAGAGCATTACTCTGAAGAAACTAAACTAGAGAGACTCTAAAATGAGGGACTCCAGTGTAGGTGATGTGCTATACAAAAGATAGGATTACATGAACACAATTAACAGTGAGAACGCCAGCTTCTTTTCTAAGATGAGTTCTCAGAACTTGGCATCCAGGTGTGTATCCTCCAGGCAAGACTGGAGTCTCTTTTACTTTTTTTTTTTTTAATTTTATTGAAGTATAGTTGATTTACAATGTTGTGTTAGTTGGAGGCTCTCTTTCTCAAGGAAATTGACAAGCCCAAGAGAAAAGAACTATGAGTCCCCTCCCCCTATAAATGGCCACAGCTACCCTGTCCACCCTTTAACAAGCCACACCCATAGTTTCCAATTCAGTTTTTAGCACTTCACTCTTAAATAGGAATGGACAACCATAAGTTTACCAGACATCCAGGGAGAGCCTCTACAGAGAAAGACTGCAATGGAAACAAAGGAACTTCGGAGAAACAGAGCAATGAGGGGTACAAAACTTTAAAAAAAAACCAAAAAAAAACACCATCATTAATACTGTCCTCAAGAAGACTATAGTGTCTATAAAATAATATAAAGATACCATAAGAATGAGCTCTAAGAAATTAAAATATGGATAGGAATTAACAATTCAATAGAAGGGCTGTAAGATAACATTAAAGAAATCTCTCAGGAAACAGAACAAAAAGACTAAGTGATGGAAAACAGGAAGGAAAAGAAAATTAAAAGAACCACCTAAGAATTCTAAGACCCAAATAATACAAATTCCAAGAAAGACAAAAGAATCAAATGAGAAAGAGATTATCAAAGAAAAAATGCATCAAATTTAGAGTATTCACTCAATGAAAGACACCATGGACAAAACTAACAGAAAGATGACAGACCTATAAGAGATATTTTCCAATCCTAAAACCAACAGACCTCCACAAGGAACTCCTGCAAACCAAAAAAAAAAGACAGGAGGAGTTCCCTGGTTGCCTAATGGTTAGAATTCCAGGCTTTCACTGTTGTAGCCTGGGTTCAATCCCTGGGTGGGGGAACTGAGATCCTGCAAGCTGCGCAGCACAGCACGGCCAAAACAAACAAACAAACAAAAGTCAGACAGGGACCTGAAAGGAAAGACAAAGTACAAAACAGACAATTAACAAAAGGGAAAACCTGAATGGATACAAGAGATGCTAGAAATCATTAATTATCAGAGAATGTAAATTAAAACAATGAGATACCACTTTATACCCGACTAGCAAAAATTAAGAAGTTGGATAAAACCAAGTACTGTCAAAGATATGGGCAAACAAGAAAACTCCTCACTGCTAGCAGGCACATAAACTAGTTCTCCTATCCTATGACCCAGGAATTCCACTCCTGGGCATACATCCCAAAGAACTTCTCACACAGGTCCACAAGGATGTACAAGTAAGAGTATATTTACCACAGTGTACTTGTGATGCCAGAGAGGCAACTCAGGTGTCAGTGATTAGGGAATAAAAAGTAAAATGTGGTAGACACACATTATGGAATTCTACATTATACACAACTATATGTACACACAACGAAACAGAAAGGTCTCCAAACAATGCTGAGTAAAAAGAGTAAGAAACAGAACAAGGTCTATAACACAATATATAAACTAAATACACAAAACGCACTACGTATTTCCCAATGATTCACATACAATCAAGGAATGTATCAGCCACAATGCAGTGGGTGCCTACTAGAAAGGGTAATGGATGTAGGGCTCAGAAATGAAAGAGAAAAATTTAAAGGACCTCGTATAGTTTGATGACAGTGTCAAGAACTGGGAAGCATAATTAACTCTAAAACTCTTTTTACCTAAGGCCCCAATAATAATAATAAATAATAAATAAATTTCCCAAAACTAAAGGACACAAATCCCCGGCTTGTAAGGGTCCATCAAGTGCCCTTAAATGAAAAACAAACAAACAATCAATCAATCAAATCTAGGGACATTATGGAATTTCAGGGGTTAAAAATAATACCCTAAAAGCTTCTGGAGATTGGAGAAGGCAGGGAAGGTCACATACAAATGAAGAATAAGAACACCTTTGGACTTCAACAGCAACATTAAAATGCAGAAAACAATGGAGCTATGACTTCCAAACTTTTTAAGCCTAGGTTTTTATACCCAGCCAGATTACTGATGAAATGTTAAGGTAGAATATAGATTTTTTTCAATCATGCAAGATCTCAGAAAGTTTTCGCTTCCCAGGTACCCTTTCTCTGTAAGTTAAGAAAATATGGGAAACAGGAGATCCAATACAGGAGAAGGGCAAAGAGAATTTTAAGGGCGACATAAAGAAAAGTTCCAGGATAACAGCTGTGAAGTATACCTAGAAAGTAACCAGTCCAGACTGCATTAAAAGGACAGAAGCTTCCAGGACAGCTATCTCATGGAAATGGAAGTGGGAAAAAAAGGTGTTACTCCTGGAAAAACAAAAATTGGTTAAGAGAAGAAATGATATCATAATATACTACATGGTTCAGCTATAAACATTTACATAGTTATAAATGAACGTTGACTTTAATAAACACCTGTGATAACTATATTAAAAGGATGAGAGAGGCAGTGTGTAAATGTGGAGGAAAGTCAATAGATAATGTCTAGAACTGCTGTATCAAGAAATAGCAATAGAAGTTATTTATAAATATGAAAGAGGAAACAGCTAAAAGAAAGAAATTGGTGGCCTCTAAAGTGCAGAGGCTAGGACAGGGGACAGTTGTTTTCAGAGAATATTCTAATTTAAAAATTGTATTTTTTAATGGCAGTAAAGCAAGGAATTCCAATAGCCCTTCAGCTTTTAGTAAATTAGATCTTCACAATATCATTTCATGATGTTAAACAAACTGCACCTAGTTTGTTCTGCTGGAGACTGCCCTGCAAACCAAGACAAAAATCAAGCTTTAATGATTGATGTGAACATAGTACAAATAGCCCTGTGACTGAATAGCAGCTCCATCACTTATTCTGTGAAGTAGGGCAAGTTACCTAACCATCCCGTACCTGTAGCCACCTTCTCAAAGTGGTTTTGCAAGGGTAATTAAGCGAAAACACCTGATGCAGTGCTTGAGCCATCAACAGATGTTAGTACCTTTTGCTTGTCTTTCTGCTCCCTAGCTAAAAACCCCCATTTTGACCCCAAGCTGCCTTGCTGGTCACAGAATACGGAGACTCATGGACAACTCAGCACATATCCCTCCTCATGCTGAAAAATCAATCATGATGAGTAAGCAGACTTATCTTTGTATATGAAGAGCAGCATTATTCTTGTTATGTGACGGAGATTATCCCCATTATCCACATTTTGAATTATTGCCTGCTTTCAAGAACTGTCCCATTTAGTCTACTACACTAGATCAGAACCATTTTGTCACTAAGGTCTGTCATGTAGGGTCGTTATCATCTTTAAAAACAAACAAACAAACAAAAAACTGTACGGGGGCTTCCCTGGTGGCGCAGTGGTTGAGAGTCCATCTGCCGATGCAGGGGACATGGGTTCGTGCTCCGGTCCGGGAAGATCCCACATGCCGCGGAGCAGCTGGGCCCGTAAGCCACGGCCGCTGAGCCTGTGCATCCGGAGCCTGTGCTCCGCAGCGGGAGAGGCCACAACAGTGAGAGGCCCGCATACTGCAAAAAAACAAAAAACAAAAACAAAAAAAACACTGTACATTCCACGAGTCTTCATCCCTGCTCTTTCACTGCAAGGGCTTAAAATTTCCTAATGACGGTCCTATCTGGTCCCTCACTATCCTGGGGCCACCTCCTGCTCACTGCAGCAAGAAAAGAGGCAAGTCAGCCCCCAATCAGCTAACTGAATTGTTTACCATTTCCAATGTTTTCTTCCATTATTATGACTGAATTCAGAATACCTTGCAAAGTACAGAAACCTTAAAACTAAGAGATTAACAAGGAATTACCTTTATCATCACTATGTCAGTCACCTTTACTTGCATGGCAAAAAGTCTTAGTTGATTTTATACAAAGCATACATACTTCTAGAAACAATCTGACAAGACTTAAAAACACTAAATCATAAATCATCAAGACTTTATCATTAATTCAACAGGTAAACTCCTCAAGGCTTATGTTGTCTGATTCCATTTGAACGTCCTTTGCTATTTAGTACACTTTCTGCTCAATTATGACTGATAAAATGTCATGCAGTCAACATTTTTACTCATTATTTGTTAGTCTTCCCTGCAACACTATAAATACCAAGACACAAGAACAATGTCTTCTAGGGGCAGGACAGGAATAAAGATGCAGACGTAGAGAATGGACTTGAGGACACGGGGAGGGGGAAGGGTAAGCTGGGATGAAGTGAGAGTGGCATGGACGTATATACACTACCAAATGTAAAAAGATCGCTAGTGGGAAGCAGCTGCATAGCACAGGGAGATCAGCTCGGTGCTTTGTGACCACCTAGAGGGGTGGGATAGGGAGGGTGGGAGGGAGGGAGATGCAAGAGGGAGGAGATGTGGGAATATATGTATACGTATAGCTGATTCACTTTGTTATACAGCAGAAACTAACACACCATTGTAAAGCAATTATATTCCAATAAAGATGTTTAAAAAAAAAAGAACAGTGTCTTGATCATGTCTACATCCCCAGTCTCAGGGCCTATGAACACTCCAAGTATTCGCTGAATTAATGGACCAAATAAAGAAAATGCAACCAAGAAGTATGCAAGGAGAGGAGAAATAATTCCTAAATTAGCAGTGATTCTGGGTCTAAGGCTGGTTCTAACAAGAGCTGGAACACCTTAGGTAAGTTACCTAACTTCTCTGACCCTCGAAGCTTTAATCTGTAGAAAAGGAAAAAATAACATACTTCAGAGTTACTGTAAGCATTAACGTTTTACTGTACAAAAAGTATTTAGCACAATATCTGGAAAGGAGCTCAATAAATGTTAATTCCTTTACCTTTCCTCATGTTCTCCACCTTAAAAGCCGGTATTACACATAAAAGTGCCTTCCAAGAAGAAATTATTTCAGTAAAAGTACAACAGAGTTCATTCTCCATTTGCTTTGAAAAGTTAAAATTTCATCTCTTCAATCTTTAAAATGGAGGGGGACTAGCTTGTGAATTACTTTCAAAATATCACAAACACAAGAACAAGTTAAGAAAAAAACAATGTCAAGAATGAGCCTTGAAGCAACGTGGGGAGGGGGGGCGGCGGGGCGGGGAATCACTCATCTACTGCGAAGAAATAGGGGTTTTTAAGGCAGTGCTCACTAAACGAAAAAAGGCTTGAAAAAGGTAGAAACGTTATTTAATAGTATGTTTTAGAAAAAAATACTTCCCAACTGTTTATTCTGAATTTAAATCTTAAAAAATTAACTATTTTGACATCGTGCGCTTAAAAGTGGAACATTACATATACTTCCATTCAAACCTAAAACATTCCTTCATGACGACTTCCCAGACTCCAATCATCCTTCAGTTTCATCCTCCCATTTTGAGCTTAATCGAATACCTCGCCGCTTCCCTTGCATCACCACTGACACACGCTGTGTGCAGACGAAGTTCTGTCATTCCTATAATTACCACACCCCTGTCAGACGCTTCAGGCCCATGTTGTTATGACATCTGTAAACTGCAGTCCTCCTTCTGTCTCCACCCGCACCGCGCCCCCCCCCCGCCCCGCTTCCAAACCACCGGCTCCGGCTCGGGCTGTAACTTGTGAATTCCCGAGACGGTCCCCTCCGACCTCGGTTAGGATTTTTACACGCCCCCCACCCCTTGCTCTTTCCTGCCTCAGTCGCCGCACTCCGTGCGGCCCACCCACGCCCCCAGCTCGCTCGCGCCGGGCCGCGGCGCTGGCTGCGCATTCCCTCCTCTCCGCCCCGCTGCCTCGGCGCCCCGCAGTCCCCGACGCTGCTTCCAGCTCCGCTTCCGCGCCGCGCCGCGCCGCCCCGCCCCGCCCCGCCTCGCCTCGCCTCGCCTCCACCGGCGTTCCCGATGGCGAACCAGTGCTCCCCACCCCCATCGTCCTCTCAGCCGGCCGCGCGGCCGTTGGGACTGCCTGGCCCGTGACGCACGGACGCGCAGCGAGCGCCCAGGCCCAGGAACCCGAGCTCGAGCACTGCCGGCAGCCAGCCCTCACCGCGGGGCCTCCCCCGCACACAACCGGATCCGCCGGATCCCCCGGCGGGAGGGGGAGGGGCCGGGGGCCGCGGCCCCGCACTCACCAAGCTCAAGGCAGCCGATCCCGGTGCCACTGCTGGGGTGAGCCTCTGGCTCGCTCGCTCGCCTGCCGTGCCTCTCCCTCACACAACCTCGAAGACCCAGCTCGCGCCTCGGCGGTGCTCACCAGGCCTCGCTCGCCGACACCGCCGCGCACCCAGCACAGCGAGACCCAGCTCAGCCGGCTTTCGCACTACGCCTGCGTGCGGGGGCCGGCCCGCGCGCCTGCGCGCGCCTCTCCACCACCCTGCTGCAGAGGCTGCCGGGAGATGTAGTCTTCCAACCGTCCTCGCGAAGCGCCAGCGGTTAGCCGGGAACCAGTGGAGAGTCTGTCGGGAAGGAGGTCTGGTTGACAAGGTTCGCAGTTAGTGGCGAAGGTTGGAGAGTCATTCTGGAGTGACAATGAAACGGTACTTCTTGGGCTGAATTGCAAAGTTATGTCTACAAACTTGTCTTCGAAGCTCTTCCAGGGCGGATCGATCCTTGCTCACCTCTGTCTATAGCCTCTGACAGGCTTGTTACCTAATACACGTTTACTGAGTCAATAATGGAATGAATGAAGCCTGAGGGATTGCTAAAAAAGAGTTATAAGTCAGCGCTTCATGTCTAAGGCATTCACATGCAGCATGTTTGAGAAACTTCTGGGTATTTCCTTTTTTAGTTCTCTCCCGTCCCCTTTGCCTGATAATGTATATAAGCAGTATCAAAAATCATTAAGAAATTAAATGAAACACAAATGCTTGCTTTACTCTCAATAAATGCTCTCAAACGAAAATTTGGGACAAATAGTTGTTACTGTTAAATCTGATGGAATTCTCTTTGAGCTTAATCGAATTGTTTTTGAGCAGTGGCTTCAAAAGAAGAAAGACTGAAGCCAGCCAAGCAAAGGTTACAGAATACAGTCTCACATGCGACCTGGTTTATCAAATCAATCTAAACACCCACGGAGAAGCAAGGTGAAAGAAATGGGGTAGCGCTATAACATAAGTATGGGAGAGAGGACCTTACTGCCTGAATCCTAGGCTATGCGATGTTCATTTGTCCTGGACCTCTTTCTGCCACGTCAGTATTCCTCACTAACTGTGTGTTTTCTAGGATGAGCTGAGTTTGAGCAAGGGCACTGGGGAAAGGGAATGTGTTCTAAGGGAGAGACTTGGAGGCAAGTGTGCGTGACCGCAGCTAAGCTGAGGACAGATCATTTTATTCCAATCAGGAGCTAATATTATTCAGAGCTGGACTTTAGTGTTTGTGAAAACTAGTTTCTTTCCAGTTCACCCTTACTCCTAGTTAGAGTATCCCATGAGGGTCTGGACCAAAAGTCTGGGGTATTTACTAGGGCCTCTCTTCCTTGACCCAACCTCTTCAGCCCCATGAGACAGTCAAAAGCTCTACTCAGTTTTTCAGCCACTGCTTTCAGAATTAGCAATCACTTCAAGTGAAAAGTAACAGCAAACATCAGGCTCACCTCTCATGGGTTCCCTTTCTTTTCTTCCAGATCTTGGATCCACAGATTCTCACTGCTGTGGTAGCTCTTCAGTGCCTTAATGTTTTTTATATTTTGTCCAGCTATTCTCTGTGGTGGGAGGATTTGTTCAAGACAACAACAGTAGCCCACTGCTGAAGCAGAATTCCTATATATATGTTACTTTTACAAAAATGTTATCATACCATACATGGTGTTTTGTTAGCTAATGTCTCTCTGCCTATATCTTTTTGTATTAAAATTTATTTTTAATTTTAAATTATAGAACAGTAGTTTTGCTATTACAAACAACACTGCTGTGAACATTCTTGTACGTGTCTTTGTGTGTACAGGGAAACTGCTAGATCCTAAGACATTGCATCTTTAACCTTATGAGATGTGATAGGCAGAATTCTCAGATGGCCCCCATGATCTTTGCCCCTTGCTCTTACCCTGTATAATCCCTACCCCTTGAGTGTGGGTGGGAGCTTTGACTTACTTCTGGCCAATAGAATATGGCAAGGATGATTACATTTCATTATAAGTCTCTGTCTTAGCAGACCAGAGCTAGACACTCTCCTGCTGGCCTTGAAGAAGTGAGCTTTCATGTTGAGAACTGCCTATGGAGAGGGCCACGTGGCAGGGAACTGCAGATGGTTTCTAGCACCTGGGTGCAGCCTCCAGCTGACAGCCAGTAAGAAGCCAGGGCCCTCAGCCCTACAACCACAAGGAAATGAATTCTGCCAACAGCCTGAGATGGCTTGGAAGTGGATTCTTCCCCAGTCAAGCCTCCAGATGAGAAGACAACGTGACTTACACCTTGATTGCAGCTTTGTGAGACCCTGAGCAGAGGAACCAGCTCAGCTGTGCCCGTAATCCTGGCCCACAGAAACTGTGAGATAATAAATGTGTTTTAAGACACTACGTTTCTGGTATTTTGTTCCACAGCGATAGAAAAGTAATATGCTAGATATTGCCAGATTATTTCACAAAGTGGTTGTGCCAGCTTATGCTCCACAAGCAGCTGATAAGGTTTTCTTTTCTAAACAACCTTGCTAACATTTGGAAATGTCTTTTTTATTTTTGCCAAATGGATGGGTGTGAAAATACATAATAATTAGACACATATATTAACATAAAAACACGAAAAATAAGTTTTTACTTGCAATGATATATTCCGTTGTATTTTTTTCTGTTGCATAAATGCTATTACTTAAAATAGCAATAGGACTCATTAAAAGTGGCAACTAATAATAATTAATAGAAGGACTAATTAAGAAAATAATTTGTGAGAAAAATACAACTTTTATAGCATAATATATATATATATTTTTAAACATCTTTATTGGAGTATAATTGCTTTACAATGGTGTGTTAGTTTCTGTGTATAACAAAGTGAATCAGCTATACATACACATACATACATACCCATATCTCCTCCCTCTTGTGTCTCCCTCCCACTCTCCCTATCCCACCCCTCTAGGCAGTCACAAAGCACCGAGCTGATCTCCCTGTGCTATACAGCATAATATTTTTATGTTTCTGTCCTCTGGTTCAGCAACTTATTTTAACTCTTTCTTAAACTCTTTATCACATATTCAAATTTTGTAGGCTATATTATTCTATCTTCTATATGTATATTAAGATACATAAATATAGGAATTTTATGAAGGACAGTATAAATACAGTAGAACTTGTTAAACAGATATTACTCCTATTACAGTTTTAAAAAATGATATGTTTCTGTCCCATGATAGAGTGGGATATTTTTTATTCTTTTTGTTTCCTTTTTCATCAATATTTCTCTGAACTGCCTGGAGCCTTTAGGACATCTTTTATTTTATGTAATGGTAAAACCAAATACAGCCAAATATAAAATTACTTTTGACTTGCAGCTCTGTTCCTCTGCCTGCATTGCACTGATTCTTGTTGGCACAGATGACATCAAGCTAAACATTCCCTCAACAAAAGTGTTTGAGCATAGAACAGTTAGGATTTTAATTACTAGTGCAGCAGGTTTTTAAACTTGTAGGAATTTGTTTCTGGTTCTCCAAAATGTCCACCCATTTTGTATCTACAGACTTGCTTTGGTAAACCAACTGTTTGTCAATCAGGTCCTTTGCATCTATAAATTAACCATTTCTATATCTAAAATGCCCATTGTTTTTAAAACATTCTGAAGCACATTGTATGTTATCATAAGTTAAACCTCTCTTCCCCAGAAAAAATGATTTTAAAGCATAGAGGTAATTTGAACTTGTGAAACTGAAGTTAGATTTCAAATAAATTTACAGTTTTAGTGAAGAAATTCAGAAAGTCCTGTTTAATTTGGTTACTTTTTTCTAGGGACATTTTTTTTTAAGTTCTGAAACAGTCTTATTTCCAAAAATTAGTCTTTTTTTTTTCTGTTTGAAGTTTTTGTAGCAACCTGCATATAACATTGAATAATTGAGATTCAGATGGTTCATCCTTTTCTAGACTTCTTATGACCTCTTCAAGGATTATCAGACAGTTTTGGAGAACCAGCATGTTTATTTCTGTTTCACTGTAATTCTTCTCTCCGTTCTCATCCTCAAATTGGAGCAGGACATTCTTCTTGTTCCACGCTTTGAAAATATGATTTTATGGCAGAAAAGACATTATAACGTCTTTTCTATGGCTGGCAACAATGATCGCCATCTTGTAGGTACATGTTTAAGGAAGCTGTCTCCTGCCATTTCTATAGTCAAAAATGTCGTTAAATGCTTCCGCACATTTTGAGGAAGCTGAAATGCCCAAACACTTTCATTATGAAAACTTCTGTATCGCAGGTAAGCAAACCACACCCCTCTTTAAACAGTGTTCTGTATAAGATGTTTAGGCGATGAGATCATTTCATTTTCTTTGGTAAGAAGTTTAGAGACTGAATAGAATTTGTCAAAATTAACATTTGCCCTGAAAGCAAATAAATAAGCCAAGTCTACTTTGTCTTTGGACAGATATAACACACTTTGTTTTATGTGTTTGTGGTTTCATTAAAATCTTAGACATCAAGAAGACAATTTGAAACTCCATTTTTCAAGTAAAATTACCTTAAGAGCTAGGGGAGACATTTTCTGAATCAGGAAATAAAACCTTACTCCGTTCCATAGAGCAATGAAAGGCACGATACAATAATGCATATTGGTTCATGTGATACGCCCAAGCTAATTCAGCAGCCACTATTTTCAACTAAGCATTGGTGTCTTTGGGAGAAATTAAACTTTTGATTGATTTTGAAGTACCTGTCTGTCTCATTCTGGACTTGTAAATTTCAGTCTCCATATGTGCTTTTACATCCCCTTCTCCGCCATACACATACCAAACTCTTTTCTGCATGTTGCACAGTATGCTCTGTTTTTGTTATTTACCTTCATAATCAGTTACATTGTCCTTCCATATGTAATTAATATTACACAGTCGTTGAGCTTTCTTTCAGTGATGTCATCATGCTGTTGCTGGTATTATAATCACTCTCTTATAAAACATGATCATCACACTCATAATGTTAAAAAATTTAACTTGTATGAGGCACAATGGTTAGTCCATAGGCAAAGCCAAAGATGTATTGCTAATGTTTATGATTACAATGCACTTAAACTGCACACTTTGGTCACATCCCTCAGAATGATGGGATGATCATTACTGTGAACTGTAAATCATGGTTACCAATATCGGTGAACAGGGGGAAAAAAACAATGACAGAGACTATAGAAGTCGAATAATCTGTGCTGTATCCATTTGACACAATAAGCAGTGTTGTTTTCAGCCTCTATTTTTGGGATATATGGTTTTGTACTTTTCCCCCAACCTCCCACACCGATCATAAAAGATCAGGAGTTTTTTTTTTGTTTTTTGTTTTTTGGTTTTTTTTGCAGTACGCGGGCCTCTCTGTTGTGGCCTCTCCCGTTGCGGAGCACAGGCTCCGGACGCGCAGGCTCAGCGGCCATGGCTCACGGGCCCAGCCGCTCCGCGGCATGTGGGATCTTCGCGGACCGAGGCACGAACCGACATCCCCTGCATTGGCAGGCGGACTCTCAACCACTGCGCCACCAGGGAAGCCCGATCAGGATTTTTTTGTGTGTCCTGGGAGGTTTCCCAGGATGTAGGAATTTCAGTGCTAAAACCCAGAAGGTCAGGCAAATCAGAACAGTTTGTCCCTCTTTCCCACCTGTACTGGTCAAATGTATTCCATTCATCTGGCCAGTACACCCATTCCCCTACTTGCTGTGAGTGCTGGCTGATAACTTTCAGCTGCCCCCTTCTCTGACGAATTGCAGGGCTAACAGGAGCCAGCTTGCTAGAAGGCTCCCACTCCTTTCCCCAGGGACAAACCTCAGCCAATAACTGACATCAGAGTAAAAAAAGGCCAACCATTGCTACAGTGTTCAACTTATTCTAATGGTACTATGTGTGCTCTAGAGCCTCCCCATGTAATCAGACTAAAGCTAGTCTTCAACTGAGACAGCACTCTTACTAGCTTTTCCCCCTGCCTTAGACTGTCTCCTTTATTCCCACATTCCTGAGAGCACTCTCCCAATAAGTCACTTGAACAAGAATCCCCATCTCAGGCTCTGTATCTAAGGAACCCTCCCTAGGCCATGATCCTAATGTGCTGTTTTCCATTTCCTTAATCAGTTGTCCAAGACCACTTGCTGAGGTTGGTCCATTGTTTTCCCAGTGATCTGCAATTTTACCTCTGTCATTCATATATATATACACACTCAGTGCTCCATATTGAGAAAAGTATGCCTATAGTCAGTCACAAGATACTCAGAAAATAAAAAGAACCAGTGAGCAAAAATGCAAGAAACAAATGGTTTAGACTTGAACATGGAAACTTGAATAAGAAATCAATTGTATTCTTTACCACATAAATTCTGATTTCTAAATGGTACTTAGCTTCTAATTGCAAATATTTACTGAAAATATTTTAATGTATCATAAAAGTATTGACACCGTAAAACCTGCAATGTGAAAAAGTGCATCATAAATTTGCAGAATTTTTTATATATTTATAAAATTTACATAGTATATATAATATATAAACTTGAGAGATATATATCACAACTATACAAATATATAAATGTATTATATAAATTTATGTATTTTGGGGGGTATTCAATACATATATATTTGATATATATATTTGTGATACATATATTCTCAAGTTTCCATATAAGCACAGGTCTGTTTTGGAGCTTTCTATTCTATTCGGTTGGTCTGTTTGTCTATCCCTACACCAATAACACATCTTAATTACTGCAATTGTATAATAAGTCATAATATGTTGTAGGTCAAGTCACTTCCACTTTGTTTTTCTTCTTCAAATTGCTTTGGTTCTTCTTGGGCCTTTTTGTTTGATATGTTTTATAATTACTCCATCAGTTTCTATGAAGAAAATCTCCTCTGATTTTGATTGAAATTATATTGAATTGATAAGATTAATTTTTGGAGAACAGACATTGCTATTATATTGTCTTCCTCTCAGTGAGGATATAGTATATCTCTCCAGTTATTTAGGTCTTCTCTAATGCTTTTCAATGACGTTTTGTAATTTTTTTCAGGAAGTTTTTGTACATCTTTTGTTAAATTTAATTCTAGTTACCTTACTTTTTTGCTGTTGCTATTATATTGGTTAAAAAAAAAGCCTTTACATTTATTGTTTTTCATGCACAGAAATGAAATTGACTTATATAAATTTCTATTTAGAATCTTGCAGAGTGCTTTTATTAATTCTAATAATTTGTCTCCAGATTTTCTTGGATTTTCTATAGACAATCATATTTTCTGTGATTTAATGACATTTTTGTTTCTCCATTTTTAGTGTTTTTTGTTTGTTCTTTAATGTGTTTGACAGGAGCTCTAATGCACTGCTGAAGGTGTGGTGATAGGAAGCATCCAGTGTCTCATTCCTGATTTTGTAGGGAATCACTCTAATGTTTTACCATGAAATATGATCCTTGCTCTAGGTTTTTGGTAGATAACCTTTTATGAATTCTTTACCAAATGATTTCTCTATATATATTGAAATGTGCGTACCCTTTAATATATTTATATGGTAAGTGACATTTTAGGTTTTCTAAAGTTAAACTATCTTTGCATTTCTGAGATAAACCCAACTTGACCATGATTTATTTATACAGAGCTGAATTACATTTATTAATACTTTGATGAGAATTTGTGCATCTATTAACATAAATGAAGCAGTCTGTACTTTTCCTATCTTGTACTGTTGTCTATTTTTGGTATCAAAGTTAAACTAGCTCTGAAAAATTTGTTGGGGAGGGTTCCCTATTTCGGTTCTCTAGAAGATTTTATGTTTTTAATTCCAGAAGATTGGAATTATCTGTTCTTTGAAGATTCGGGAGAACTCACTAGTTAAATCATCTTAGCCTGTTGTATTTACTTGTTTACTTGTTAGGAAAAATTTTAATTACTGATTCAACTTATTTAATAGATATTACAAAATTCAGGATTTCTAGTTCTTCAGTCAATTTTGGTAAGTTGTTTTTTTCTAAGAAAATCTATATTTTATCTAAATTTTCAATGTATTAGCATTAAATTGTTTTGTCTATTTTTTAAAATTTTTGCAAAGAAACTGCTATTGACTTTATTACTTTTCTCTGTTGTATGTTTTTTAATTATTTTCTGTTTTTATTCGTTTATTTTGATTTTCTATTTTTTTAATTTTTTAAAAATTTATTTATTTTATTTATTTATTTTTGGCTGTGTTGGGTCTTTGTTGCTGCTTGTGGACTTTCTCTAGTCGCAGCGAGCGGGAGCTACTCTTTGTTGCAGTGCGCAGGCTTCTCACTGTCAAGGCTTCTCTTGTAGAGCACAGGCTCTAGGCACATGGGCTTCAGTAGTTGTGGCACGCAGGCTCAGTAGTTGTGGCGCACGGCTTAGTTGCTCTGCTGCATGTGGGGTCTTCCCAGACAGGGCTCAAACCCATGTCCCCTGCATTGGCAGGCGGATTCTTAACCACTGTGCCATGAAGGAAGCCCCTGATTTTCTTTTCTTACCTTAAATTGGTTACTTAACTGATTAATTTATGCCTATAGATTTTCTTAATATAAGCTTTAAGGTTCTATAACTTAAGCACTATTTTAGTTTTATGTCAAAAATTGTATTAGTAATATTTTCATTAACATTCAGTTCTAAATATTTTCCAATTTCTGTTAAGTTTTCATGACCCATGAGATGTTATTTTGAAGTGTATATCTTATTTCCAAATGTATTTATTTTTAAGCTATTGTTTTTTTAATTGATTTCTAAGTTAATTACATGATGGATGATGGTCAGAGAACACAGTCCAATAGAGAATATCTTAAAGCTGTTGAACTTAGAATATGGTCAATATGTATAACTGTTCTGTGTACACTTGAGAAGAATATATATTCTCTAATTGCTGGGTGGATGGTTCTGTATATGTTCATTAGGTTAAAACTGTGTTCTTCAAATCCTCTATAGTCTTGCTATTTTTTTAACTGAGTGTCTACTAGGTCCTGAGAGAGCTGTGTTAAATCTCTAAGATAGTGGATTTGTCAGTTTTGCCAGTAATTCTGTCAGTTTTTGCTTTATATAGTGTGAGGCTATGTTATTACCTCAATTACCATCATTATATGCCTATCATTATATCTACCCCCAGTTAATTGAATCTTTTGTTATTGAGTAGTCATTTATCCCTGATAACATTCTTTAACTTAAGGTTAAACTTTGGGATTTGTTTGTTCTTATTTTTCTAATTCCTTTAGGTGTAAGTTTAGATTGTTTGAGATTTTTCTTGTTTACTGAGGTAGGCTTGTATCACTATAAACTTCCCTTTTAGAACTGCTTTTGCTGTGTCCCATAGATTTTGGATTGTTTTCATTTTCATTTGTCTCCAGGCATTTTACAATTTCCTCTTTGATTTCTTCAGTGACCTATTGGTTGTTTAGTAGCCTATTATTTAGCCTCGATATGGTTGTGTTTTTGGCAGTTTTTTCCTTGTAATTGACTTCTAGTCTCATACCATTTTGGTTGGAAAAGGTGCTCAGTATGATTTCAATCTTAATTTTACTGAGACTTGTTTCATGGCCTAGCACATGATCTATCCTGGAGAATGTTCCATGTACACTTGAAAAGAATGTATAGTCTGCTGCTTTTGGATGGAATGTTCTATATATATCTATTAATTCCATCTTGTCTAATGTGTCAATTAAGGCCAATGTTTCCTTATTGATTTTCTGTCTGGATGATCTGTCCGGTGATGTAAGTAGGGTGTTAAAAGTCCCCTACTATTATTGTACTACTGTCAATTTCTCCCTTTATGTCTGTTAGTATTTGCTTTATGTATTTAGCTGCTCTGTAGTTGGATTTTTAAAATCCAATCTATCTGTGACTTAACTAGCAAGTTTAGTTCAAATTACACATATTATGATCACTTACGTATTTGGAACTATTTCTTCCATTTTGTGTTGTCTCACTTTTTTTCCCTCTGATTCTTTTTCTCCGTCTTCCCTGATTTGCCTTTTTTGGATTTTTTAATTCTTTTTTTTTTTAATTAAAAAATTTTTGGTCTACTATTTATTTTTTATTTTTATTTTTATTTTTTGGCCGTATAGTGAAAACGTTATATTATAACATGCTTTTCCAAACCAAATATTAAAATTAATATTTTGAACATATTCTTAAATTCTACATGCATACTTCTGAATACCTAAACTACATGTTAAACAGCTGAATACATTCTATTCACACTTCAGATCTTTAAACACCAACCATCTATTAGTATAGCTATTACTACAGGACAAATTTGGATAGAGGTCTTAGATGATTTTTAAGCTCATGTGAAGAGCACCAATCGTTAACAATCATTTTTGCATTTATTCACAAACACTGATACAATTGGTTTATTTATGTTAAAACAAATATTTCTTTAAAAATGAATGTGTATAGAAGTACTTTAAATGATAGAGTAGGCTTTATTCCAATCTGTTTGTTAAACAGACTATTTTCACAACATCTAAATCTACTTTTCAGTGATCTGTTCCATCATTGCTACCATATACTTTTAAAAATTCAGAATTATTTTTTCAAGGAGAGAAAGGATCAAATTCCAGTCCATACACCTTATAAATATTTTACATCTAACACACACAGCTTTACAATTCATGCGATAGGCAGTGTCTAAAAAATCGGTTAATAAATCTCAAAAACATTGAAATGTCTAAACACAGAGTCTTCTAGATTTTTTTTTGTAAGAAAAGTAATCTGTAAACATCTTTACCTTCAGTTCATGCTTGGTCATTTGCTGTGGTCATTGTGGAAGAAGTGGGTCTGACTTTATAACCATTTGTGAAGTGGTCCATCTTTGCAAAAATATTACATTCCATGGGTAAAGAACAAGTCTTAGAATTACCATGTGGTACAAATTTGTGAAATCAATTTCTGTATTTAAAAACATAAAACAAAGACTACTAAACAGTCCAAAACTGTTGTAGCTGAATATTCTAAATACGAGCTAACAGTACTACACTAAAAATGTCCAAAAATAAGGCCTCTGAAATAAATATTTCCATTCTTTAAAAAAAGACAAATGTACATCACATGGTCAGTGTACATATAAAAGTCATCAGTTTAAACCATTCTGGATGATGTATCTGAAGTAAAATGACCTAGGTTTTGCTTCTGTCGTCGTCCTCTATTGTTTTTAGGGCATTTTCTTGACTTTGGACAAGTTCCAACTTCCTGGGACCACGGTTTTTTCATCTATACAATAAAGGGATCTGGCTTGTTATGCACATGACAATTGCTACTATAATGGCAATCTGTACAGCTCCAATAATTGCTGCAATAAGAACATGAGTGAGCTTTTGCCTACTTGGCACTACATAGAGAATACTAAAGTCTGTCTTTTCACAGTGCTGTCCAGTGTAACCAGATTCACATCTACAAGAAGCCTTCTGAGTAGAATAAATGAATTCACATTTTCCATGGATGCAGTAACCATTGAGGTTTTCAGGGCAAGGCATGTGGTTTCCAATATAAACATCTTCCATTTGATCACTAGCATCTTTCACATCTGGCCTTCTACTATTTAGAAGTTAGGTACTTTACTTCTCTTCTTTTAGTGGCTGCCCTTAATAATGCTAATCTCTTGAATGACACAAGGACTTTAAATCCCTTTAACTATTTAACTATATTCATTAATCCAACATTTTACACGGTTCATTTTTTCAGTATTTTATTTCAGTCTTATTTTATTCCACAGATTATTAGTTGTTTATAAAGACAGTGATTGTTTACCATTTACACATTTACCATTTTTTTGTTTACCATGCCTTCCTGAAGCTTAGATTTTTCTTTGTTTTTTCCCTCCTCCCTGAATTATATCCTTTAAATTCCTTAAGTAAGAGTTTATCTTTTGTTGGTAAATTCAGTCTTCAGTGGTCTGAGAGTGTCTTTATTCAAGAATTAAGGCAAGGGCTTCCCTGGTGGCGCAGGGGTTGAGAGTCCGCCTGCCAACGCAGGGGACACGGGCCCCAGTCCAGGAAGATCCCACATGCCATGGAGTGGCTGGGTATGTGAGCCACGGCCGCTGAGCCTGTGCGTCCGGAGCCTGTGCTCCGCAACGGGAG
The DNA here is from genome assembly GCF_000442215.2 of Lipotes vexillifer. Taxonomy (NCBI): domain Eukaryota; kingdom Metazoa; phylum Chordata; class Mammalia; order Artiodactyla; family Lipotidae; genus Lipotes; species Lipotes vexillifer. Next base: position 2,433,988 of record NW_006775104.1, on the reverse strand, counting down.
AGACCACAACAGTGAGAGGCCCGTGTACCGCAAAAAAAAAAAAAAAAGAAAGAAGAAAAAAGAATTAAGGCAAAATAAAAGCTTAGCTAATTACAGAATTCTAGGTTAACAGTTCATTTTTCTCAGCCCTTTGAATATATTATGCAAATGCCTTCAGGCTTCAGTATTAGTTTTCTATTACTGCCATAACGAATTACCGCAACTTTAGTGACTTATAAAAGCACAGCTATACTGTCTCACAGTTCTATAGGTCAGAAGTCAGGCATAGGTCTCACTGGGCTAAAATCAAAGTGTTGGCAGGCTTCACTCCTTTCTGGAAGCTTTTGAGTCCATTTCCTTGTTCACTCCAGGTGTTGGTAGAATTCAGTTCCATGCAGTTAAAGAACTGAGTTCTCACTTTCTTCACTGGTTGTCAGAGACCACCCTTAGCTCCTAGAAGCTTCTCACTGGTCCTTGCATCTCAGAACAAGCACAGGGCATCAAATTTTTCTCATGCTGCCATCTCCTATGTGATTAGATTGGGCTGACCTGGATAATCCTGGTTAATCTTCCCATCTGAAGGGTAACTTTATTTTTTTTAACTTTTTATTTTATATTGAGGTATAGCCAATTAACAATGCTGTGATAGTTTCAGGTGCACAGCAAAGTGACTCAGCCATACATATACATGTATCCATTCTCCCCCAAACTCCCCTCCCATCCAAGCTGCCACATAACATTGAGCAGAGTTCCCTGTGCTATACAGTACGTCCTTGTTGGTTATCCATCTTAAATATAGCAATGTGTATATGTTGATCCCAAACTCCCTAACTATCCTTTCCCCTGACCCTGAAGGGTAACTTTAATCACATCCGCAAAATGCCTTTTGCCATGTAAGGTAATATATTCACAAATTCAGGAAGTTAAGGTGTGGACATCTTTGCAATGAGCAGAGGGAGGACATTATACTGCCTACAACAATATGTTGTCAGTCTAATTGTCATTCTTTTGTAGATAGCTTGACTGTTCCCTCTGCCTGCTTTTAAGATCATCTCTTTGGTGGCCTACAGTTTCATTGTTTCTTGGTATGGGTTGTTTCTTTTCTTACCCTTGTGAACACTGCCTCTCCTCCATTACCTTTTGACATCTCTATTAAACATATGCTAGATCTTTCAAATCAGTCCTCTCACCCTCAACTCTGTACCACAGCCTTATGCACAGGCGTGTGAACACCTCAGCCCTCATGTCCAAGCTCCATCCCTGAGAACACTTACTCCATGGCCATTCTTGATGCAGACTGTGGCATAGTCTACCCTTGGGAGAGAGACCCAAGGAAGAGTCCTGGAAGTAGACTTGGAGCTGTGTAGGCAGGAAATTAGAGTTCCAGGTACCTAGTGGGTGGCTTAGAAGTGAGGTGCGCAGGTTCCAAATGGACACATTCTCTTGACCTTGTGCATTCCTCACCTTGTGGAGATGGGCATGGCCAGAGGAAGGTTGAGAGTGAGACCCTCTCAAACCAGAAGTCCAAGGCGGGACTCCTCTTGCCCATATTCGAGGGCAGTAACATATGAGACAATAAACATGCTTCTTTTAAGATGAAGAATGCTGGCTAAGGTAAGATGAGGAGGAGGAAGTATTCTAGACAACAGGTTGAGGATGTGAAGGTCAGGGAAGTTTGGAAGTATAGAGAGAGATTGATTTCAGAATAGGAAAGAGATGCACGCTGAGATTAGCTGGCCACTACATTGCAGAAATCTGAAGTTAAATATGGCCACAGTCACAGTAGATTCAGCCTTTTTAAGAGCTCTCTGCACAGAATACTCTTCCAACTGTGTTCCCAATGTGCTGCGTTCCTAATTCGCCTATCTTAAAAATTCTTCAGGTCTCAACTTGAGTTTCACTGTTTTTTAAAAGGGCTTCCTCCCAACCCCAGATTAATTTATACTTCTCCTCCTTAAATTTTTCCAAAGAGTCTGTAATTCCTCTTTTGTTATACCGAGTCACACTTGTTAAGTTGTCCATAGCTGCCTTTCTGATTATTTCCGCTGAAAGCTTTAGGAAGACATTTGTCTTGTCCAGCATCGTATCCCCAGCGCCGAGAAAGTGACTGAAACACATAACATCTGGTGACCAAGATATATTTGGTGAATTAATAATTTAGCCTCATGGTGCCTGAGTGGCATTACTTGAAATAGCTGAATCCAAAAGGGGTAGCAGTAGAATATTGGCCGTCTGGTGTCCTTCCACTGCAAATAAGTTCATTTTACACATAATTTTCAGAGCCAGTTACTTTGACATAGGTGATTTATTTTGATATATAAAGCACTTTATAAGATTCTCTGGAAAATCTAAAATCATCTTGCCATCTTAATATGTTACACTATCATCATTTTACAAAATAAAAGGATTGGATTATATACTGGAAAATCTCTTCATTACATGTAAAACATTTTTGCTATTGCCTATGGTAAAGAAGATAAAAGGACAACTTGAAGGAGAGGGAGAGGTCCTAAGAGTGTTTTAGTTGTTATCTACCCACCCCAACCCCAAGAGAGGAAGACAAAGATGAAGGCGCTAAGATGATAGTTTATTTGACATATTCAAACCACTCTTTGAGTCACTGATGGTCATTATTTGGTTAGTTCCTCCAAAGGAAGGTCATACCTGTTGTTAAAATGATGTGGAGGTTAATCAACAGAGCTGCCACTTGAGAGTTTCCTCCAAGGCTGCTGTGGAGACAGCATCATTTGTCCTGAGTAATCCTGTACATGATCTTGGATGCAAGTCCACAAATACTGGGGCACAGCCTGTGTGTCACTAAAAACGACAAAGGTTTCAGGGCTGGAAACATTGTCAACCACACTGTCATGGCAATCTACGGCTCCAGGATGCAATGGTGGGGGAACAATATTTAACTGATGACCCTTGCAGAAGGAGCCTGTGAGTACTTCAGCCTCAAACACATAGATCAGCTTATCTGTGGCAGATGTTTTCTTGATCTGGTGTGCTATGTTTTTGAGGTTCTTGGTGAAGTATATTCCAGCTCCATATTTTGGGTCTGATAAGAGAAAAAAAATTAAAGATTATTATGATCTGACAAATCACATTGCCTGTTTGGGTACTAAAATGTATTCACTTCCTAGTCCTCCAAATAATCACCACTTCCTGCTCTCAAGTCCCTGTGTCTGTAGCAAAGACACCCAAAGTTGTTCACTTGTGGCAAATTAACACTAATATCATGAAAATAATGATAGCTTACATCTTAATACACCATTAGAGTTTATAGAGGAGTCTATGATTTACAAAGCATTTTTACATTGATTATCTTCAATTAATACGTGATTTGGGTAGGATCTCCATATAGCATGAAAAATCTGAGGTTCAGTGAGAGTATGACTTGTCAACTTACCAGCCGAGCAGCTAATAAAGACAGCATAACGTAGGGAAGGTTCTGTTTCTATTAGAACATGGCCTGACTTCTATAAGCTACAAATAAGGATATGTCTAGAACTCTTGAGAATAGAGCTAGTGAAAAAAGCATGTAAGAAAGGCAAAGTGTCTTCCCAATTCATGGACAGCATTACAAGAAAAATATGTCAAAATAAGAGGAATGCTGAGCATATGAAGTAACGTTAGTGTGCATGCTACATTGTTCAGGAGGAGACACTCTGGATTTTGGGGACACAGACATCTGGTTACTAGAGGGATATTCTCTACTGTGGGGCAGGGATAGGTGTGGTAATACCAACCTCAAATAGGAGGCAAAGATGAGACTTGGTTCCTCATCTACTGGCGCTTAGTCTAGGGATTTTTCCCTGTTCCAAAAGCTAATCCAAATAGATGAATCTCTAACTGAGGGATGTCAGTATTGACCAGACAGATAGAAGGAGCATTTAGAGGGTTCTAGCAGCTTCCCTGGTGTCCCTGAAATCACTCCATATAATCATTCACCTGCCCCATTAGTTCTGGCCCTTGAGACACACCCCAGTGAGGAACAGAAACCTCTCTAGATCTGAGGCTTGAAGTCACTTTACTGGGTATGAGCTAGTGTCCTGGGCCTGGACACAATGCGGGGCACTAAAACCCTGCCTGTCTGTTAGAGAGCATGGCTGAATATTAGAGAAAGAAAAGGTGTGTCCAGCTCCCTGAACCTCAGCCACAGTTGGAGGCCGACCCCGTCACATCCCAACCCCTCAGCCTGACTTCAGACCAAGCCCTGAGGCAGTTACTGAATGAACCCTGTCACAGAAAGACTCCTAAGGCTGGACTGAGCCTAGAACAGTCTAGGCTCTGGTCCATGTTCTCCCCTCCCTACACCCCAGCCCACAGTGGCCTGTAACCTGGGAACTCTGCATCCATACACATAGACAGGTCCTGGTTTGGGGGCGGCATCAGTGGGGCCATGGACACTGAGAATGGCTATCAGGCTTGGGGCCAGTCCCAGAGCAGGTCAGTGGGGTGCAGGGAACCACTGAGAAGCAGCATGAAGGCTGGGGCCAACAGAAATAGGCAGTGATCACCCAGAACATGAGCCTGGCAAAATAGCCCACAGAGAATTTCTACATGCTTTTGATCTAGGTCCATGCTCACCAGGAAGTTTTCCATTCATCAGGCATCCTTAATACTGTGATACAAGGAGGATGTGCCCTATTCCAACCACTGGAAATGAGTATTCTCCACACTGATACATATGCTTGTCATCTGTCTTCTCTTCTCTGGAATATTAAGAACTCCCAGGAAGCTGAGGGCCAAACTCTGGTCCTCAAGGTAATAATTCCTGCTTAATGCCCTCTCTACCCCTACTTAGAGGGGGAAAAAAATGAAAACTTCTTTGAAGCCATATTCTCTCTCCCTCCTTCCCTTCCATTCTTCCCTCTCTCTTTCTTTACATTTACTTGGGACATAACCAAACACTGTTTCAGGTTCTAGAGCAGCACTGAACAATAGAAGTGTAATGGAGGGCTTCCCTGGTGGCGCAGTAGTTGAGAGTCTGCCTGCTGATGCAGGGGACACGGGTTCGTGCCCTGGTCTGGGAAGATCCCACATGCCGCGGAGCGGCTGGGCCCGTGAGCCATGGCCGCTGAGCCTGCGCGTCCGGAGCCTGTGCTCCGCAACGGGAGAGACCACAACAGTGAGAGGCCCGCGTACCGCAAAAAAAAAAAAAGAAATGTAATGGAAGCCACATATGTAATTTAAAATTTTCTAGTCGCTGCATTAAAAAAGGTAAAATTAATAATATATTTTTTAACCTATTATATCTAAAATGTTATCATTTCAACATGTAATCAACATAAAAATTACTGAGATATTTTTTCTTTCCTTTGGCAGTGGTCTTTAAAATCCAGTCTGTATTTGATACTCACAGCACATCTCAATTCAGATTAACCACATTTTAAGTGCTCAATATCCACATGTGGCCAGTGGCTACCATGATGGACTTGAGCTTCAAAAGTGGCTAAGACATGTTCACAAAGAGAACTCCCCACATGTAAACAGATAAAATACAGTACAATTTTATGTGGCAAGAAAATATTTTGAGATCAAATTCAAAGATTTCTTTTTTGGGGGTTTCTTCTTGCTCCTCGTTCCTCTACCCATTGAGTTCTTGCTACTTATCACCTCAGAGGCAAAAAGAATAAAATTTAGAACAAACTCAATTGAATATACATATATATGATATATACATGTATGTATACATAAATAACAAAATTATTTTTAATCAAGCAGAGAATATAGTCATAAAAGTCTGGCTTTCAGAGTTAGGTTTTCTGAGAGAGAAAAAGGAGGTTTTTTTGAACCAAAAGGCTAAAAGCCTGAAGAATTTAGAGCATGGAGTTTATACCATATATGAGAGAGGAAAGAATACAAGATATTCTAAAGCAGTTTTCTCACTTCAAGATAAAAGTTTTGGGCTTCTGTGGTGGCGCAGTGGTTAAGAATCCGCCTGTCAATGCAGGGGACACGGGTTCGAGCCCTGGTCCTGGAAGATCCCACATGCTGTGGAGCAATTAAGCCTGTGCACCACAACTACTGAGCCTGTGCTCCAGAGCCCGCGAGCCACAACTACTGTGGCCACGTGCCACAACTACTGAAGCCCGCACGCCTAGAGCCCGTTCTCCGCAACAAGAGAAGCCACCGCAATGAGAAGCCTGCACGCCACAACAAAGAGTAGCCCCTGCTCGCTGCAACTAGAGAAAGCCTGCACGCAGCAACAAAGACCCAACTCAGCCAAAACTAAATAAATAAATAAGTTAATTTAAAAAAGAAAGATAAAAGTTTTTCCTTCTACCTGGTAGTAAGAGAAGAATCAGAGAGGACATGACTAGAACTCTTGGGGACTCTGAGAACTTGCTTACTTTACTGCCTCACTCCCTTGAAAGAGCCCTGGGAACCAAGATGGAGCAGAATAATAGAAATCTCAGAGAAACTGGGGGGACTTCCACAGCAGAAGGGACCATTGCCTGACCCCGCTGAGTGCAGCCCCTCACCCAGCCTGGCACTTGAGTGGAAAGTAGCAATAGCTGGGAAGATGTCCAGAACAGGTGAGGACAGCCCCCCTCAAGAGCCCGCATTTCAACTTGGAGGATGAGCACACTCAAAAGTTTCCTGTGCTGCAGGAGGCGCACAGACCTGGCCAGGAAACGATTTCCCCCGGCATGAAAAACAGAGCAGCCTGTGTAGACACTACCTAAGAGCAAAGGGCGTTGGAAATTTAAGTCTGGGAAGGTGCTAATAACCAAAGCCCAGGGTGGCTTACCTACCAGAGGACACTGGGGGCAGAGGACAGATGGGGGGCCATAAGCTAGACCACCCTCCCCACAATGCCTGTCTACCATCTAGAGCAATCTCAAGGATATTAGGAGAAGAAAGGGCAAAGCCTTGCAGGAACTGAGTTTAAACACCAAATGGGGACTTCCCTGGTGGTCCAGCAGCTAAGACTCCGTGCTCCCAATGCAGGGGGCCTGGGTTCAATCCCTGGTCAGGGAACTAGATCCCACATGCCACAACTAAGAGTTCGCATGCTGCAACTAAAAGATCCCACATGCCGCAACTAAGACCAGATGCAGCTAAATAAATAAATAAATAAATAAATAAATAAATATTTTTTAAAAACCAACCCAAATGGACTAAGAAAACTCTGAAAATGACTGAGTTCATCCTGAACTGTCAAGATGGAGTTTTCCATATCTGTGGACATGGGTGCATGAAAGCTAAAGTTCAGTTATAGAACCATAAAGAAAACAAGTCCCACACCTGAGATGTGTGGGACTGTAAATTTTTGTACTTGTTAGATTTACAGATGTAACAAAGCAATGAAGGAAGTACAGGAGCACACAGGGAAGCAAATTGCTGGGCCTGCAGGAGCTGCAGAAGGTGTCAAACAGGAGATGCCATTTGAACTATATCTTGAAGAAGGAAGAGGAGTTCGCAGGACTAGAAAGGGTGAGGACAGAAGGCATTCCACATGGAAAGGCACAGAGGCATGAAAGCATACAGCACGTATTTAGGAAGCTCTAAGAAGTTCACAGCTAGTGTGTTGAGGAATATAGTAAGCGATAAGCTGGTGAAATAACGTGGGTCCAAGGCCTTAAATACTCTGCTAAGGAGTTTGGGTTTTTTACCTTGTAGGCAACTAAAAATGCAGATGTTAAATGGGCGTGTAACTTTTTAGCATGCTAATTCTGGTAGCAGAGTAAAGGACGGGTCAGATGGTTTTGAGGCAAGGAAAGGACCAGGTAATGGTCTAGGCTTAGGGGAAGATGAACTAAAGCAGTAGGAACAGAGAGGTAAGTCTGGACTGAGAATTTTATTGAGAATCACTAGAACTGCATGACTGCCTCAATATGAGAGTGAGAGAAAGGAAGGAATGGAGGATGATAAAGTTTCCAGCCTAGGAGACCTGGTAGATGGATGGGGGTATTAGCCAGTTTAATGAATATGGGAGGTGGGGTGGGGGGATCCCCTTTCTTAAGGAAAAGTATGGCCAAGAAAAGCATTCAGTTTGAGGTGGCTATGGGACATCTAGGTAGAGAAGTCCAAAAGACAGAAATATGGGCCTGCAGGTCCGGAGAAACGTAGGGGGTTAGAGTTACAAATTTGCAAGTCATCACCATAGAGGTAGGAGTTGAAGTCATGGGGTATAATCACGCGGGGGGACATTGTAGAGGAAAAAGAGCGAAGGTTCCTTCAGAACTCCAGAAAATACCAATATTTAAAAAAAGGACAACAGATGGACTCACTAGATTATAAATTATAAGGGCAGGAACTCTATTTTGTTTCACCGTTGTATCCCTCCCACATAGCACAGGGCCTGACTCTTAGAATGGTTTTCAATAAATACTTATGGAATGAATGAATGAATCCAATAAAGAAACTGCAAGCATGCAGGCACATTCTTGCTGCATTCATCCAAGTCTTACAAGCAAGAGATGAATTCAGAATAGAACTGGCTAGAATGCAAGAAAGATAGAAAAAAATAAATAAAGCTTTGTTAATAGAAGCCCCCTCTACCAACACATGGCATCTAAGTTTACTGAGAGTCCCATAATTTGGAACCATGCAGGTGTGAAAAAGCCAGGAGCCTTTACACTCCAAATGAAAACTAGGTTAAAAAAAATGAGTTGCTCAGTGGTGACAAAACTGATGTCTCCAGGGTTTCTCAGGCACGTTCAGTTAAACGTTCTCACCAGACACATTGGCACAGGTCACATTATGAGTATTATCTCCCCACTGAGTCTGAATTGCCTGAATTCCCTCAAGGCAGTAGCTGTTAAGCTAATGGCTAGGGAAGTGGGCAGAGCACAGAGGCCAGTAGGTAAAAGACCAGAATCTTGAGGCTTAAAGACTAGATGGAGACAAGATATTTGGCTGGGTTAAAAAGACACAAACATGACCAGAAACAAACAGGCCTCATGCTGCTTAGTTTTTAAAGGAATCGTATGGCTGAAAAAAACTACAAGTCCAGCTATCAGTAGCCTGGGAGCATTCTAGATCCCTAGGGCAATCCATAGACCCCTGGTAGGCAGTTCACCTAGAAATAACCAAGGGCAGCAATACGTAAGGAAGATTTTTCCCAGAGTGCAAAACAAAGGTCTTACTCCACTCCCAGAATAGAATACTATACCGGTCCAGCAGCACGTGGTTAGTGGTATAGACCAGTGACTTGTGTGTTTTCCTTTCTCCCCTTTCGAACTGGGAGTTTCTATTGCGGTTTTCCTGCTCCCTCTAATATCATTGTGTAATGAATGTATTAGGACAATTACCTTGCCTCTAAGCTTTAAGAAAGTACTGTCTGGACTTGAGGCTAATGATAAGCTAAGATGAGACTTTGGGACAGTCTTCCTTGGGAGGATGGTGTGTGTCTTAGCTACTTGGGGAAGAAATATGTGCACAGATGTTGGGTAGGCAATTAGCAGTGTCTACCACAGAACTGAAAAGACGGCACTCGCTGGATTTGAAAAATATGAGGATTGTGATGTTCTTAGAGTAGTTTAAGTCGAAATAGAAGGGGCAGGGGTAGAGTGCAGAGATGCCAGTTACAATGGGTTTAGGAGCAAATGGAAGTCGTGAATTTTTAAGATTTTGCCAGTGAAAGGATCATACTGATCATCACTTTCTTGGTTACACTCCAAGACTTCTTGGTGGGGATTCATTTATCAATTTTTACCCCCAGGTGAAAAATTGTTCAGGTCCAGTTTTTACCCTGGGTATTGCTTATGTTTTCTCTGGGGCAAAGAGATGATTTCCAGGCCCTTTGCTTTCCACAAATCAAGCCTTGGAGTAGGCTCTGCAGCAAGGATCATGCTATGTATTTGAAAGGTGAAGATCAAAAGCGACATATTTAATGGACCAGGCAACACCAAGCTGCCTCGCTAGTATCCTCCATGATGATTACTAAACTTCTTAGCTTCTTATGGAGAGATTTAAAAGAGAAAATATAGCAGTAAAGTATGCAATATTTTTGTACAACTGAGACATAGAAGCTACTACACGTAGAACCCCCATAACTGAGGTGATGCCTAGTTCATTCGCTGGCAGCTACTGGAAATGAAGAGGATGGAAGAGAAAAGACCAGGGCTTCCCTGGTGGCGCAGTGGTTGAGAGTCCGCCTGCCGATGCAGGGGACGTGGGTTCGTGCCCCGGTCCGGGAAGATCCCACATGCCGCGGAGCGGCTGGGCCCTTGAGCCATGGCTGCTGAGCCTGCGCGTCCGGAGCCTGTGCCCCGCAACGGGAGAGGCCACAACAGTGAGAGGCCCACGTACCGCAAAAAAAAAAAGAAAAAGGACCAACTTTATTATATTCAGGAAAATGCTCTTTTAATTAAGGGAGGAAGATTGTTTGGTAGTGTTGATAATAATTTCGTTGAGATAAGAAGAAAAAAAAAGCTCCAGGGTGCTCTCTGCAGATAGGACACAAACACAGAAAGGGGAAAAACAGTGAACTGTAGCTCTTACTGCAAACACTTTCATCAACATAAAAGCCACCAGCCACAGTATACGTGAAGGAAAAATTTTAAATATGACCCTTTCCAAATAACTTTACCACTAAATCCCAGTTGTAAATGACCCCCTTACCAAAGCAACAAATGCTGTTAGTGGTGAGTCATCTGTTGATGTCTGCTCACCAATTCCCACATAGAGTAACCCCGATTATGAGGGACTGACACCTACCGCAGGGCACGGAGTACATTCTGTGAAAGCCGACTCTGCATACCATTTTGCAGAACTGGTGTGGGACTTGCTGAAACAACCTGTGGCTCACAGGTTTCCCACGGGTTCTCTCTTCCATCATTTTCTTCCTTCTTTGGAAGGCAGCCATGAGAAGTGCATTGTCTATCTTCTCCACCTACAGCCCAAGGAAATGAAAAACTGAAAAAGAAACTGGAGAACTGCTACTTAAATTGCCTGCTACTCTGCTTCAAAAATAAAGGCACTTATGTGCATATGACTTTGCATGTGATTTGCTTTTCATACAAAGTTGCTGAGAGTCTCTCCTGGCCCCAACCCTCTCCTATTTTGACTTCTATCTCTTCAAAATTCCCTGTCCCTACTTCGATAAAAATTCCCTGAGCAATCACTGTGTGATTGCTGGTAATGAAATGGTCAACTGCAGACACAGTCTTTGCCCTCTTAAAGCTCATAGTTTAGTGAGAGCTAAAAATAGGTAAATAATTATAAGTGTGATAAATGCTATTGCGTTTCTTTTATTTTGCGTCAAGATAGGCAGATAGCTTATCTCTGAGTCTTGGTCTATGCTTCTGTACATCCTGACATCATTTCTACCACTTGATTCCAATTATACCTCTCATACCTGCCCATCCCTGCCCTCCTTTCAGACTAATTCCTAGGATTCCAGATCATTGAGCTTAGAGATATTAGCAGGGGAGTTCTTCTTTTGGCTGTAGAACCAAGTGATAGCAGATAAGTCAAATTCTTCCCTTAATTAAGTATACCTTTATAACCCACAAACCACAGTCTTCAAACTGTTTCTTTTGATCCTGAATTTCTCGAGTTGAAAGCTTTAGGCATTTCAAAAATGCATTTTCCTTCATTTGATTCTGGTTTTCTGGTTGCTGATCAGTCTGCTGCCCTGAAAATGAGTAACATAAAACTTTGTCTCAGTGCTCTGTGAGAGGGAAAGGTTTGTAAGGAAATTAAATGAGGGAATTCCCTGGTGGTCCAGTGGTTAGGACTCAGTGCTTTCACTGCTGGGGCCTGAGTTCGATCCCTGGTCTCGGAACTAAGATCCTGCAAGCCGTGCCACATGGCCAAATAAGTAAATAAATAAATAAACAGAAATTAAATGAAACAAATTATAAAAATTTGGAGGAATATATAAGCAGTTTAACTTATATGCCTCATATGTTTAGGACATGCAAGGACAGCTATAATACCATGAGAAGTCATAGGATAAAATAGGGGGTTAATAAATTTGTCCTCAGGACTTCCTTGGTGGTCCAGTGGTTAAGACTCCACACTTCCACTGCAGGGGGCTCAGGTTTGTTCCCTGGTCCAGGAAGTTCCAGATGCCGTGGGGTGCGGGCAAATAAATAAATAAATAAATAAATAAAATAATCGAGCTCAAGAAAAAAAGTTACATCCCATGGGAGGCAGAATCTCTCACAGAATAAATAAATAAATAAATAAATAAATAAATAAATTTGTCCTCAGATGATTTGGATTATGAAGCTGAGGGGATAAGAGAAAAAAGAGCATTAATATATACTCCCCCCATCAATGCTGTAATGATGATATATAGTTGTATCGCTAGTAGGAAATGTTTGTATTTCTAGCCAGGATGCCAGTCAACAAAAAACATAAGCAGAAGAAAATGTTAAGGGGTGATGGAAAATGGTATGACATTTATGTAATACTTCAAAGTTTTTAAAACTGTTTTGTATCTCTGCCTCATTTGGGTATTACAAACCACCACTGAAATAATTAACACAGTTTTACAAATAGGGAAATTGAAACTCAGAGAAGTTAAGTGACTTGCTCAATATCACAAAGCTAATAAGTACAGATCCAAGATTATAAACCTGGCTTTCACCAGTGCTTTCTGTAAGGGGCAAGGCAGAATATTTAGTAAATATGTTATTCATAGGCCACCCAACCAAGAAGAACAAAATTTGGAGATTAATAGTTTGCGGTGTCATGTCTTTCCTCCCTTCCTTCCTTTTCCCTCTTTTTCTTCCTTCTTTCCTTCCTTAACTTCTTTCCTATTTTACATTCAAGGGACAACCTTTTATTGCCCAAAGGAGCTCCTTACTGGACTAAATACACAGATGGACATATGAAAACACCAAAAAAGGCTTCTTTTCTTTCAGTTTACTTTCCATTTGACTTAAGACCAAGTATACTAAAATGACCTAATCCCTAGCACATTATCTAATTGAGTGGGCTCAATTTAACCACAAAAAGCCGATGATAAATTCAGAGAAACTTATAGAGGGCCAAGTTGTAAATCTGGAAAGCAGGAAAGCAGGAGGAACATAACTCCATAGCAGAGGAACACCAAAGCCAAGACATTTCAAAGAGACTGTAAATTAAATCTGGAGAGCAATAGCTCACATTTATAAAGTATAGTATTAGAGTTCAGTTCTCTTGAGTTCAGCAAACATTTACTGAGCTCCTATTACATGCCAGGCACTGAGCTGGGCACCGGAAACTCAAAGATCCATGAAGTCCTGCCATCAGAAACACTCACCAGGAAGGAGAACCATAAAAGAGGAGCATATGCCTAACTTCTATTATTTAAAACATACTGTTCTGGTGGATAGCTGATGCTCCCTGTAGTAATAACTAATTTCAAAATTACCCATTTTGGGCTTGCCCGGTGGCGCAGTGGTTGAGAGTCCTTCTGCCAATGCAGGGGACGTGGGTTCGTGCCCCGGTCCGGGAGGATCCCGCATGCCGCGGAGCGGCTGGGTCCGTGAGCCATGGCCGCTGGGCCTGCGTGTCCGGAGCCTGTGCTCCACAACGGGAGAGGCCACAACAGTGAGAGGCCCACATAACACACACAAAAAAATTACCCATTTTGTTAATGTAGATCTTAACCTGATTAAGAGGGGGTGAGTCTCTATGAACCTCTGAAACGCTGCTGTAGAATAATATGCTTAGTCATCAACTGCCAAAAAATGCCACCTTGCAGCAGAGCAAGGGATTTAACATGACTAAATTGCCAACAGCTAGGAGAATGGGCCAACTTTACGAATGCAGTTAAAGTAATGCCACAAGCTTTACAGGCCATCAGTGTTATTTTCTACCTTGTTCTCTTGAGAAGTGTCAATGTCAGTTTAAAGACCCACATTCACTATGTTTTAAGAGCTAAGTAGAAATCATAATCTTGGGTCTCATTCTTGAGTATTATTTTTGTCCATGTTTTTTGACATTGGGTTTTCTGTGGACTATGGATACAACATTTATTGCAAACTCCCACTCACTTCGACCATATCTGCCTGAACTATTTTTACAAATACATGGTGAAAATAAGACGTTCTCTGAAGTTTTACATCTGAATTTTTGCACTAAAGTCACTCTCCATGTTACAACCAGTGATCTTTCTAAAATACAAGTCTGACCTTGTCTTTGCTTAAAATCATTCAAGGCTCTCCACTTGTTTCAAGAAAAACTCTGAATACTTTCATGTGATTTATAAAGTCTTGCATAACCTAGGCCCAGCTATGGTCTGATTTCTTGAAAGTTTCTTTCTTTGCCTTACTAACTCCTACCTATACTTCACTTCTCCATTTGTGACACTTCCTCTGAGAAGCTTTCCCCTTACCTCCCAAGTCTGGGTTAGGTGCCTCACCTAGTTGTTTCCAGAGCACTTTCACCTTCCTGTTCATAGCTAACCTGCTTACCTTTCAGTTTCCCCAGTTAGATTTTTTTTTTTTTTTTTTTTTGCAGTACACGGGCCACTCACTGTTGTGGCCTCTCCCGTTGCAGAGCACAGGCTCCAGATGCCCGGGCTCAGCAGCCAGGGCTCAAGGGCCCAGCCGCTCCGCAGCATGTGGGATCTTCCCGGACCGGGGCACGAACCCACGTCCCCTGCATCGGCAGGCGGACTCTCAACCACTGCGCCACCAGGGAAGCCCCCCAGTTAGATTTTGAGTGGGAACAATGTTCATCTTATCACTGTATCCCAAGCACCTAGCACAATGCTTCACATAACATGGATGCAATACACATTAGTTGAATAAATGAAAGAAATAAGCCTCAATTTCCCAAGGCAGTATTTTCAATGGTATGATCTCCCAATTAGCTCTAGGGCTAAGTTAAAAGGATCTCTGCAGACCCAAATTCCCAGAGTCATCCCGATGGATTTTGCCCCATTGAATGAGTGATACTTGAGTGGACCTCACAGTACCAATGAAATTTACTCTGGTGGGAAGGCTCAAAGTAATTTTAGGGCTCCTAACACTGTCAGCAATAAATAATTGCAATAAAACTCAATTAAAGAAATGAATTAAGTGGAATGTATCTGCATTTGAATGCTCCATCTGCAGAATTAGGGCTGTACTTTTTTTCCCTAGAGCCTGGTCTTGGGTTATCCTGGGCTTTCCTCATAATTGCCTCTTAGGCAATCCATGTCATCATCAGTAAACCCAATCGTGTGTGTGTATGTGTGTTTTCATTTACTAATAATTAACCCTGCTGGTAGAAAGAGCCAAAAAACGGTTATAAAAGTTATGGCCTAACAGACCCAGCATAGTTTGCTCTCTCTCCTCTTCCATTCTATCTCTCACGCACTTACACACATGCACGCTCACACCCAAAAGTTGGAAGGGCTGACTTTCCAACTTAATTGAAAGTTACTCACCTGACAAGCTCCAAAGGACTCGCTCCTTTTTTCTTGCCATTTCCTCTTGAACTTCACACAGCATATGTTCAATGTTCATAACTGCCTTAATGAGGTCAGCCTGGGCTCCTTTAATCTCTAAATGTGCTTTTCCCGGGCTGATAATCTCTGAGATAGAGACCCATGAGGTTTTCTGAAGCTCAGACAAATAGTTATGTTTCTTTTTCCCGAGGTAGAGGATATGCATATCCTCAATGATGTGGTAGTCCTGGAGGGTCAGTATCCTCTGGATCCATGCTTGGGCCTCATCTATCTTTTCCTGATTGGATCCCATCAGATTGAGGACAGGAAATCTATTTTCTCTCTTCTCTCTGGTCCCCTGGGGGACTGAAAACACTATCATAAGCAACCACAGAAAGCAGGTGGGTTTTAAACCAGTACAGGACAAAACACCATAGCCACTGCTTGCCCTGAGCATCCTTAGCAGTAGCAGCTTCAATTAAGTACCTATCTCTGAGAGCTTTGCTGGGTACAAAGAAAATCTAAATGTACAGTTTACAGTCTCCTTGGGGACACAGAGTTTAGCTTATCATGTCTTGCCCCTGCTGTGTTGCATTTGTCAATTTACAGATGAGTTCACCTTGTAATCTCATCCTGGATGCTAACCAACTATTATTTCTTGCTGAATGGGATTTTCCGTAAACTCTTGTTACCACCAGGTTTAAAATCAAATATCTCTGAAAGCCATAGATAAAGCCAATTTTTGAAAAATTGGAAATTATCATAGTATAATGAAACAAAGAAATACCCATAATTTCACTACCTGGGATTCCTTTTTATATCTTATCTGTATATGACAGGACATTTTGCACCTCCACAACCAACACTTGGGAGTTCAGTGCTGCTAAACAATGGAATATTATAGCAATGAAAAGGGGTAAACTTTAACTATACGGATAAATCTCAGAAACATATTTTGAGGGGAAAAAGTAAGTTGAACACTTAATATTTCTAGGCATTATTCTAAGTGCTTTACATGTATTATTTTATTCAATTCTCACAATCCTATGAAATACATACTATTAGTAGGACCCATATTACAAATGAGGAAACTGATTCAGAAAGTTATTAAGTAACATGCCCATAGTTATAGGACTTGTAAGTGGTGGCCAGGGAGCTGGTAGGTGTGTGGGCAACCTGACTCCAGTGCTCATACAATTCTGCTTCCCAGTGAGTGATCTCAGGACAGTAGTGGTCATTAGCATCTTTTCCCCTGATATAGCAGTTGGGTGGTACCAGGAGCTATGAAAAAGTACCAGGACATACCTAAAAGTAGGAGGGGGAGAATGGCCTCCCTCTGGTAACAATAAAAGCCAAAGTTTTAGACAACAGTAAGAAGTGACAGAGATTCTTATACTGATGACATACTTTTTAAAAAAACGCTTGTTCTGCCTGGGAGCTTATATTATTTTTAGGAGAAAATAAAAACAATGCATGGTGATATTTCATTTATCCATCATTATTAGGAAAGAAGAGTTGTTCTTCTAGGTAACTAAATTATTGAAAACACTCAAGGAGTCTCTTCTAGCACCAAAACATAATTCACTTTAACTATTTATTAGTTAAATACTTATAATAGAAACATACTTCCCTGCCTTCCAAAATAGTTTAACTTTTCCTTAATAATCTGAGATCATCATCATTAATCATTATTAATGTCTGTTACTGTCCTGTACTATAATTCCTTGATCGATGTCCTCAAAAATTACTGAAGTAAATGGCAACGCCTGGCCCCATTTTTCAGATTAATGATATAGGGACATTTGTATGTTCCTCTTGCATATTATCCTCTCCTAAAACTCCTCCTATCTAACTTCCCTAGAGTCGCTGTGGTTTCCCAAACATGCAGTGCATTTGTTTGCTTCTGTGAGTTTTCTTCACTTTGGGTGCCCTACCCCCACCAACTCTGGCCATTGAAAATCTTGCCATCCTCAAAGCGCAACTTAGAACCATCTTGTCCATGAAGCCATTCTTGCTCCCTTCCAGTCAAAGGGCATCTCTCCCTCTTCTAGGCCACCTGGGGAGTCTGTCCATCCTCTCATTCGTTATTTATCCCCTGGCATTTGTTTAATGCTTTGTAATTTACAGAACATTTTTACATACATAATCTCCAGTTATCCTCACAACAATCTGTCATTATCACCATTTTACAGATAGATAAATAGGCTCGTAAGAGGTGCAGTCACAGGCCAGAGCTCTTCAAGTTCCCTCTTCTTCATTTCCAACACTGCTGGACACTGACTGTCCAAAAGTGAACTCTTCTAATAAAGGGTATAAGCAAATCATTTCGACCCTAATAGAAAATATCCTAATAGTTTCTATTGCTGGTTGAATGTCTGGTGTTCTTAACATCTATAGAACACTGTGGATTAAAAGACTATTTCAGAAGTACACACCCTAGTTGTCATGACACAGTTCCATCTCAGTCCACTCAAACTCCTCGACAGGAATGGAGTTATAAGACAAAGTTAACCCTTCTGCAACCAGGATTGGTTTAGTCCAGTGATCCCCAGACCTGGTTCTGCAGCAAAACTGACGAGGAAGCATTGAAAAATATACATGTTTGGCCCAGACCCAAAGTTCCTGAATCAGAATCTGTAGAGTTGGGCCATACATATTTTTGTTTGTTTGTTTGTTTTAAAGTTTCCATCACAATCCCAATGATTACTCAGGTTTGGGGAGCATTGGTTTAATCCACTTATTATTATCTGGTATTACTGAGATGTATTTTCTATGATTACTCATAAGTAACCCCATTTAGATGGCACTCCATTCAAATCAGAAAGCGTAACTGGCTTAGTAAGCTTATGAAAAAAAATATATAGACATCCATTTGTGAATGAACTACCCACACTGTGGATTACCTACTTCAACTTAGCTTCTCTCTGTTCATATCATGAAACTAGACTGAGCAAAAATAGAATCATGGTCAGGTATAGAGCACATTGGTATCCAGGCAGGAGCACAATGAAACATGTTTGGCTTATTTATTCATCTTCTCCCCTCCATTAGTTCGGATGATCAAGAATAAAATGAGCCTATGACTCTATTTCTAGATCCGTGAGTTTCTTACTCTAGATCTTACTCTAGATCCGTGAGTTTCTTACTCTAGATCTTACTCTAGATGCGTGATTTTCTTACTCTAGATCTTACTCTAGATGCGTGAGTTTCTTACTCTAGATCCGTGAGTTTCTTACTCACCACCAGGGTAATTGTTGAGACCCTGCAGCTTCAACTTATTCTTTTCCATTTCAGTGCTGAAAACCTACGAGAAGCAAAACAGAGCAGAGTCCTAAGTGGGGCTTTTAGCCACTGTCATCAAAATCCCTCTCTCTACCTACACTCACATACTTGACCTCATCCACTCTTTCATCCCCCATTTCCACTGCCACAAATCTAAAGCAGCCTTTAAGAAAGTCCTCGGGAACAGCAAGTGCAGCACTGCACTCTATTAGAACATGTAGGGGAAACCAGTATAGGAAAAATGGGGGAAAAAAAAAAAACCACCTTAAAATCTGGCATATACAAAAAATGAGAATGTACATCCCAAGGCAAAATATCATTCATTCATTCATTCATTCATAGATATTAATGCCCTGCTAATTGCACATTAGGCACTGAACTAAAGCTGTGGATATGTCACTGAAGAAGACAAACAGAGGAAGATGCTCTTGTAATCAATAAAACAAATTCATTTTAAAAAGTTATATGGGGCTTCCCTGGTGGCGCAGTGGTTGAGAGTCCGTCTGCCGATGCAGGGGACATGTGTTCGTGCCCCGATCCGGGAAGATCCCACATGCCGCGGAGCGGCTGGGCCCGTGAGCCATGGCCGCTGAGCCTGCGCGTCCGGAGCCTGTGCTCCGCAACGGGAGAGGCCACAACAGTGAGAAGCCCGCGTACAGCAAAAAAAATAAAAATTAAAAAAATTTAAAAAATTAAAAAAATAAAAAAGTTATATGCACACCATGCTTTGTTTGTAGATTAAATAAATGATCAATTCCTGTAAAGTGCTTATAATTGTACCCAGCATATTGTAAATATTCAATATGTTAGCTATTGTTATAATTATTAGTATGTGACAGTCTACACACAAAGATTTATGTATATTGCCAGGTAGATCCTTTAACATAGTATCTATTTGAAAAAACTCATCTCTCCTAGGGTTTGGAACCACCATGCCCAGGGTCTTCCTTCTTTAAAGTTGATGCAATTGGCAGTAATTCTTCATTGAAAAAGATGGTAAATAATGATGTAAAGACTACATTTTTCATTGCGTCTGAACTTTAATAATGAAGTTTCTTAACCTGTAGTACTTTTTCTTCATAAATTATATTTGCAGCTGCTATTTGCAGAGCAAAAAAGCCCTCAATCTTACCATGCTTATTTAGTACCTGGAGAGGTCATAACAGGGAGGGACTTCCCTGCCTTCCAAAACAAATAACATAACATTATCTGCTGATAAACTGACTAATAACAGCTGCCAAACACAACATGGATAAAAATCAGTTCTCTTACAAAGTCACTTAAAAGTCAGTATGTGTCACAGGGTTAGAAATCATTTAGGCAAGGCTTTTGAACTGAATGTGAAAGAAAAATGTAACTTAATCAGTATCAATAACATAGAGGGTGTGGATAACAAGCAGACAGTCTGCAAGTAGTTTGGAAAAGTAGATCCAAATGGCAAGAATTTGGCAGTTTTTCCAGCTCTGTCCACGAATGACTAACACCTCGTGTGAGGAATGTGAGGAGTGTTCCTAGTAAGGAGTTCCTTTTTCTGAGACGTGATGTCTGGCACAAGGTAGATATGCAATACATATTTGTTAAATAAACAAATGAATGACTGTTCATTGCCTTTTACAGATACTCAGTGGCACCCAGGACCCTTATCATCATGAAATACTAGTGAAAACGGTATTTCAGTCAGCTGGGGAGTTATTTACTCATCGTCATCCATGAACTGGAAATTCATGAGTGTGTGAACATAAATATCACTTTATTGTGAGCTCAGTATGGGTTGGTCTCCCTGAGTCAGGTCCACTCCAGATGCCTGACAAATCCATTTTCTGGAATGTAGGGACCTTGCCAAGGTAATGCCCCCTGTGAAGAACTGTGTAAGTTGCCCTCTGATCTTTCTGAACATACACCCCTCATTGAAAGACTTATTTAGGAAGAAAAGATGTGCTTAGCAGAAGACCAGAGGTGTATACATATGTGTATGCGCACGTCATACTTCCACATGGATATAACATAGTGTTAACATTGAAAAAAGCCTGAAGGAATGGTCAATGTTCAGGGTATAACAAATTACTTTGTAAGATAATCTTCTCCTTTGAGTTACAAAACTGAAAGCTGTATCATCTTTCAAGTTATTTTTTCTGTGTTTTTGCTTAGTGGTTCAGAACGCAGGCTTTGGGGTCAGACCAACAGACACAGGTTGGTATCTTGGCTCAGCCACTGGATTGGTGTGTACATATTAACCTCTGGTCCCATTTGTAAAATGGAGATGACAATAGTGGCTTCATCATGGGACTGAGGGGAGAATGAAGAGAGACAGCTTCTTCTTGGCACAGTACCTGGCTGATGCAACTCACGGCAACTACTGTTATTATTAGCCCCTGGGGGAGCCCTCAGACTGTGGTTGATCTTTTCTGTATTGTTGAACCACCATTTCCATTTTTGTTTGTATGTTGAAGAAAATGAGAGCCTTCTTTTCTAATTGTGGTTAATTCCTCTTACAGGGATGTGGTGCTTTATGGACAGTCCAGAGATGTACTCAGGGCACCTATCTGGGCCCAGTAACAGTCCTCTGCTGGGGGCAGGCGGGGGAACTGGTGAACTTCATTCGAATGACAGGATGTTTAATTTTGTCAAGAAGGTAAGCTGCTTCACTGGGTAATTCACCAATCTTTCAGGTCAGCTGTGGATGAGACAGTGGTGTACTGGAGCTGGCTTACACTGGCTCATGAGACCCCACCGTGAACACCTCTTTCCAATTCCTTCTTCAGTGATGTAACATGGATAGCTTGACGTCAGCAATGGAAATCAGTAAACACTACAAACCTCCCTGTGTCTAGTGAGGCAGCAAGAGGAATAAGAACCTTTACACTTGTTCCAGAAAAGAACAAGATAGAACAAGTCTGTTTCCTTGTAGGGAGAGAGAAAATGGCAACCACCCACATGGAGACAGCCTGGGAGGTGGGAAAGAGAAGGGGAAGGAGTAGGGGACCCCATAAAACTAGGAGGTTGCTTACCTTTAAGGAGCAGAGGGAAGAATAAATGCCAACAAAGGACAAGAGAGAAGCTAGGTAGTGAGGTTAACGTGGCCTGTACAATGACATTCTTTACTCGGTCAGAAGTGAGCAATTTATAAAAATTAAATTTTGCCAAGTTAGACCATCACCATGCTGTACAGCACTTAACAGGCACCATGTCTTACTCTGGAGATACTAAACAGATGTTGTTGAGTGAATGAATGAACAAACGAACAGAAGTACATTTCTAAGACATTAACTTACCTTATATAACTGCTGTTCTTTTGGGAAGATCACAAACTTTACAGTTAATTGTTGCAAATGGTGCCTGGCAAATATTAAAACTTCATTAAACATAATCTCTGCCGCTTCAGAGATTCCAGTCCCAAGGGCAGGAAAGGAAATGGAAGTTATATTTAGCTCAAGGCATTTTTCCAAGCATTTCTTCATTGCAGTTTCCAATGTCTGCAAGAAAAACACAAATTCAACATCAGCCTTGAGTCAAAAATAAGACTTCACTTACCCCTTAGTCCTGCCCATATTTTACAATGCCAGCCTCCACTATTCCTCAGGGCCATGTCCATCCCTCCTCAGAGAACAGGAAAGGTACCACTCCATAGGGGACCCATTATAGCTATAAGGTTAGATGATGAGAAATGAAAGGGCTGAGAAACTGAAGTAATTGAGTGGTCCATTTTGTGCCATTCAGGACGTCTGAGCATCGTGATTTCCCTCAGTTTATGTAGCCTTCTCCCCAGGTTAGAGAGCCAACCTTCAGTTTATCCCCACTTACCTGCCACTTCTGGGTCAACATAAAGAGCTTTAATAAAAGGAGGTAAAGGTTAAAGTAAGTAAAGCAACATTTATTTAATGTCATTAAGATCTGTTACATAATTTATTTTTGGCAGATTTACACTTCCATCAATGTTTCAACATTCAACATTCAAACTGAATACTAATGTGGGAAGGTTATCTAATAACCTTCCTACATTATACTAATATATATTATACTAATTACATATACTAATTATACTAATATATATTAGTTATACTAATGTAGGAAGGTTTTACTAATGTAGTAAAAACTGAGGGGTAGAGAGTCACTGGAGGACCAATTTGGGATTTGAGGGCTCTCTAAACAAGAGAAGACCAGAAATGGAGACAAAATACAGATAGACAAAGGTAGAAAAGGGGATTAAGTTTCTCTCTCTCCACTTGTCAGTAGGTTCCCCCTATTCAATGCATGTAATTTACGTCCCGCAGTTGTAGAGTCAGGCAGAAAGCTAAGCTCCACCACAGGCACAGACACCACAGGCGATAGATTTGACTGGAATGGTATTGGAAGGGAGATCCCAGGTCCTCCTGGAATTTAACAGATGGCAGGAGATATGGAGAGGCTGAATCCCAGGCTCAGTAGGAAAAGGCCTACAGGGTCACTGGGTGCAGTGAAGTGAACAAGTGTGCAGACTGAGGGAGCCCTGATGATTCTGTGTCTATTTGCGGTATGTCCACTTAAAATTTAGACATGGGTTAGGTGATATTTTAAATTAAACTTCTTAAGACAACTTGTGACAACAATACCTGTTTAGTATTTCAGGTATTCACAGGAGTACTAGAGAATGGGGATTATTCCACTTGACAATAACATTTCATGAATGTAATGACAGGATGGAAATTCAACAGACTACATAGACTCTGGAGATACAGAAAGATAAATTTATTTTGACCTTACCAGTTTTTGTTTATAACATTCTGAAGGCCACAACACATGGTATACGTATTTGCAGGGCAATTTAAATCCTTTTGTGACCAGGACCAACTGGGAATCTAGTGGTGTTTTAGTCATATTTTGGCTAAATTCCCTTTCTATTTCATCTCCTGCTGCTTGTAGAATTGATTTTGACACAGATGTAGCTCTAAGACCACCATATGTATATGCAGAATTAACAATTACATTCGTCTGAAAAGGGAAAAAATTGAACAAGATTCAGTGTTAAATTACTTTTTCTTAAATGACCAATTTAAATCTTTATTTCCCTGAAGAGCTTTGAAAAATACATTTGGAGATCCTAAATCCACAGAAATATCACTTAATAATGGATATAAAATTTCCAAAGCGGGATCATTTGACTGCCATGAATCTGTCTGTCCTAGTCAGAAATTAGGTAAAGTACGTAGATGATACAATTTTTATTGCAAACATCTGTCAGCCCCTTGCTGGCTTATACTCCCAATATCCCAGATTCACAGCATTCTCTATGATTTGTTTTAAGCTTTATCAATAAGTGGTTTCACTCTCTGCCCCACTGTCATCACTTTTTGCTGTTTCTCTGTGAATTTTCATTTTGTCTTACAGAGTGGAAATAATATTTCTCAGGCAATTTCTATCCCCTAAAGTTTGTGTTTTTTAAGGTAAGTAGTACATGGTGAAAGAAAGCACAAATGAGACAAAAAAGTCTTTGGAGGGAAATAGGCCTCCTTCTTGGTGGGGTCGCCAGATCCCCCTAATTCATCCTGATGGCTTTGGCTCCCTTTTGGGGTAACTTCGGTACTTCTCATGGATGTTAATGAATGTGTCACTTTGAAAGTGAAATCAGAATTTGCAAGTCGGGGGCACTGGCACCCTTTACAAATTTTAAAGTTCCTTGTGTCGGCAATAATTAAATACAATAAAATTTTAGTTAAAAGGATACATTATTCAACCAGGATGTTTCCACTTTAATTTTAAATTGGCATATTAATGACTTATCAAGTAAGTATTTCATCTCATGGGGTCCCCTCAGTCTTCTTTCTAATTGTCTTGCAGGCAATAAATGGCATTTTTTCACTTGTGATTAAGTCTATTTGATTGTGGCCATAGGAAAGTCAGATCCAGAGGAAAAATAGAGAATATAGCCTTACATTCTTTCTCTCTCTTCCTCTGCTGCAACCCTTGCTCCCTGCTGCCCCCTTCAGTTATTCATCAGTAATTTGTTGAACACCCAGTTGCACGAGACCAGAGACCAGCCCCAGGGCTACAGAGATGAACAAGCCACGATTTACACCTTCGAGGTACTCTCTGCCTGGCAGAGAAGCTGCACTAATCCAGAAATACCTAGGTTCACTGTTACTCTGACTCTCTCCCCTCCCTGTCAGGGTCCTCACCTTTGTGCCCTATGATCCCTGGCTAAATGCTAAGTTACACTTTGTATCCTCCACAGCTCCTGGCACAGAGCCATATACTCAGAATACGATTTCCAGCTCAGCTTAGGTCTCCTGACTGGTCCAGCCTACTACTTTTGATCTGTCAATTCCTCTGTATCTCTCTGATCCGTCATTCTAACCACCCAGGCCTCTTCTCCTGCCAATTCATAACTATCATAACTTGAGATCAGATTTAAAACTCACATCTTCTGAAGTAATCCTTCCTGATCTACTACACTCCACTCTTGTCACAAATGTATATACTCTTAAATACGAATTCACTTTGTATTAAGACTTTTTTGTTTATTATTGCTAGGTTGCTTTAGAAATGTTCAGATGGTTTGTCTCTCTAACGAGATTTTCCAGATAGAGAATCTTTTTACATAAAAAGAATAAAATAGATCTTAAGTTCCTCAGAATCAAAGATTGTTCTATTTCCTCATGGTGCCTAAGAATAATGGCAATAATAATTATAAATACCACATGCCAAGTTTTATTCTAAGCAGTTTATGTGTATTGATTCCAACTCTAAGATATAAGTGCTATTATTATCCTTATTTTACGGATGAGGAAACTGAGGATCAAATGGTAAAGTAATTTGGTTCAGGTCACCCAGTTAGTAAGTGGCAAAGCTAGTATTGAAATCCAAATGGTCTGGCTCTGAAATCCATACTCTTAACCTTACTTAACAAGATGCCTTCTAAACCATGTTTGAAATAGTATATGCTCAAAACATACTTGACAGGTAATAAACAGTTCAGGGATCCCCTTTGGCAGTGCAAGAGAATAAAACAAAGACTTACTTCCTGCATTTCAATGTGGCCCTGGACAATCTGGAGAGTCAGGTTGTTCACAACCATAGTATTGAAAAGGTGGGTGGCTTCTTGACTCACCCGGGACCCCAGCTCGTTCCTCCCTAGGATGACTTCTGAAACAGTTTTAAAGGCAGCAACAGTAGGGTCCTCATTGCTTACCAGGTGAATTTCTTTCAAATTATTGGCTAGCTGCATGTTTTGGAAATAATACTTGATAGTTTCCACAATGACCTGTGTACACAAATCCAGAGGGAACTGGAAAATCCCAGAGCTCAGGGCTGGAATCGCTACTGTCTCAGTGTACCCATTACTATTGACAAAATTCAAAATATTTATAATGGCTCTTTGCAGTTTATCGATACATTCCTGTCTATCCATTAACCCCCATCGAGGCCCAACAGCATGGATAATGAGTTTGCAGGGAAGCTTCCCTGCTCCTGTGATAGCTATGTCACCAGTTGGAATTTTGCCATATAAGGAAACATATCTTCTGCTCTCCTCTTGGATTTCAAGGCCGCCAACTTTCACAAGGGCCTGCGCCAGGCCTCCCCCATGAATGAGGTCTTCATTGGCTGCATTCACCACAACGTCAACAACATGTCTGGTGAGGTCATCCTTCCAGACAGATAACTCTAGCCTGGGCACCAGCATTTTTCTGAAGACTTGTAGAGACTCACTGTTACCTTCCTGGGCTGGAGAAACTAGGGTAAAGATACAGCTAAATTTATTCTGGAGGACTTCCCACAGCCGACTCTCATTATTTTTTAAAATTTTGAAGTCATTGTGATTAATGGAAATTTGCCGACTGTAGTTTTCTCTGAGAGTATCAATCTCTGGAAAAGGAGAGAAGATAAAAAATAAAGAAATGAGCAAGCGTCCCCTTGAAAAGGAGGTAATTCTACTTCACACCAGGAGACTGAGCTGCTTCTGTGCAAGAGGAAAGACGAGCTTCCTTAGGCCCCTTCCTGATTCTCCCTCTCACCTAGACCTGTAATTAGACCAAAGATATCCAAGAGTTTTCAATGGTAAGTCACCATAAAGTGCTTAGTCGTGTGCCTGGCATACAGTAAATATTCAATAAGTGGTAGCTACTATGATACAATGATGGTGGTTTAAAATTGTGCGTATCAGGGCTCATAGATTTTAAAAATCTACATAAAAATGGCAAGTTTGGGAAGACCCATGCTTAAGGCACAAGTATTAGAAAGGACTTACTTATGAGTCAAAAATATGTGGAGGCTTTATTCATAACTCATTAGCCTTCGTCAGTATCTTGGCTTGGGTTCTCCTAGAAGCTGATTCTGAGGCAGGGGTTTGAGTGTAAGTTTATTTGGGAGGTTAACCCAGAAAACACCAGGGGTGTGGGATGGGAAGAGGAGAGTGGGAAAGTGAGACAGGGAAAGGAAAGAAATGAATAAAGGGGGTGTTTCAAAGCAAATGAAGCTTTAACTCCACAGGGGGACAGTTTAAACCATGTGTCTCAGAATTATATCTGAGGTAAAGGAGATGGGATATTTGTCCAGTTTTTATCAGTCATTGGTCAAGGATGCTCCTGGGGGCATAGTCCAGCACATGGGCGGAGCACTGACAATATGACAGTAAACAATTCTCCACCATACTCTAGTTTTGTAGAGCGATTTTGGTGGAATTAAAACTGATTGGCTGGGCTTCCCTGGTGGCGCAGTGGTTGAGAGTCCGCCTGCCGATGCAGG
>NW_006775104.1:2398322-2406468 GCF_000442215.2 Lipotes vexillifer | reverse complement strand
GGCCCGTGAGCCATGGCCGCTGAGCCTGCGCGTCCGGAGCCTGTGCTCCGCAACGGGAGAGGCCACAACAGTGAGAGGCCCGCATACCGCTAAAACAACAACAACAAAAAACTGATTGGCTAAAAATTATTTACTGCATGTGGCAGCAAGATGATGTGCTGTTCAGATCCCCCTTCAGTGAAGGCGGCAGTATGGTTAGCTGACAGCCTCCAGTTGTTAGCCCTTCAGGGCCCATCTCAGCCTTCCAACCCAGGTCACCCTATTCTCAGGGCGGCTCCCATCAATGGCTGAACAAGGCCATTGATGTCCAATGTGAGACTCCGCCAATGAGCAACCTCAGACTGGCAGAGCTTTTTTTTTTTTAATTAATTAATTAATCAATTTTTGGCTGCATTGGGTCTTAGTTGCTGCACGTGGGCTTTTCTCTAGTTGCGGTGAGCAGGGGCTACTCTTTGTTGTGGTACGCAGGCTTCTCACTGCAGTGGCTTCTTTTGTTGCAGAGCATGGGCTCTAGGCACACGGGCTTCAGTACTTGTGGCTCGTGGGCTCTAGAGCGCAGGCTCAGTAGTTGTGGCGCACAGGCTTAGCTGCTCCGCGGCACGTGGGATCTTTGCGGACCAGGGCCCGAACCCGTGTCCCCTGGATTGGCAGGCGGATTCTCAACCACTGCACCACCAGGGAAGCCCGGACTGGCAGAGCTTCGCCAGGTTTACATTACCGTCTGATGGCTCCACCTGCCCAATCCAGTTTCTTCTCTTTTCCTTTTACCTTCTGCATTCCTAACTCCATCTCAGTTTCCATGTCCTGGAGAACCCAACATGTGCCAGTGTATTTCATGGGGTCTAAGGCATCATTATTATATGCCACTGAGAAAGGAAAAACGATGCCAACTAAACCTATCAGTGGGTAGAGAGTAGCCTTACTTCAGAGATGTGAAAAAAATGTGTGCCCTAAAACAGATTATAGTGTAGTAATTATTTTTTACTTCAATTCCCATTTCTAATCTGAGCCACCTAGAAAGACCTCTGGTGACCTCAATTACAATTACCTAAAAGCAGCAGCACATGAGTATTCAGAGCCAAGAGGCTTGTGCTTTGGCTGAAAATCTCAAGTGGGCCACCCAAGTTTAGGCAGGTTCCATTTGGGCTCTTGCAAGCCTTGTTGAGCAAGGAGACAATCAGTGGGTCACCTCTTATGAACAGTTTCAGTTCTAGGGCTGTGGTCAGAAGGATCTCACATCTTGTGGGCAAAGGATAAGATCAACGGGAGCCCTAAGGGAACACATCTGCTGGTGCCACACTGCTTCCGAAGCAGTCCCCCTTCTGAGGCATATGCCCGGTCCCCACAAGGTCCTGTAGTCACGCACCTGAGCATCTGTGGGGGGAGATCAGCTCCCCTGTATTCCCCTTTCTCCACTGAGGAAAGATATGAGCAAAGATTTTCTGAGACAAGAGTGAGGTGATCCTACCTGATTTCTCATTGTAAGCTGCTGCTCCAACACCCTGTGAAAAGTGAGAGTGGTTTAAGAAAAATTGAGACCGGATGATTTACAGATTACTGATGACAAATACCGTTTCATAAACACAAAGCAACAGAAACCTTCCTAAGAACACTGGGTTTGAGGGGGAAGGGGAACACGTTTGTTTGTTTAATCAGTGTGCCTGAAATACCTGAAATACTAAATGTTCCAGCCAACACTGACTCTACCCTGCTTCCCTAGAGGCCAATGCACTTTTAATCCTGGATGGGATGAAGGGCTGGAGATTACCACTTGAAAAGGCTCAAAGGTCACAGACCAAAATGACCCAAAACTCTCAGACAGGATCCAATCTCCAAAGGTTTGTGGGGTTTCTCTAGACAGAACAGAAGACATGGGGACATGAGCCTCATCAGCTACACCTCCCCATCTACCACTTTCAATTGCTTACTTCATGATACAAGCCTGAATGTGGAATTTTCAGGATAAACAAATGAGATGCCTTTTCCCTAGTCCCTTATTTTTATTCCTCCTCCATCCTCCTCCTCCCCGCGTGCTGCAAAAGCAGAATTGCTGAATGAGTAGAGAGAATAAAAATGATACTGAGACAACGTTTTTTAAAAAATCACCCATCCTCGTGTTGACTCTGTTGATTATACTAGCATATTCTTGAGTCCCCATCTCTCGCATGGGGCAAGGAGAAAACTTTTATTGGGAGAGTAAAACCAAATAAGAATGCCAGTTATAACTGAAGACCCCAGATTTTTTGCTGTTACAGGAAGAACTGTTCACGTGCTGATCAAAGTTTATTACTTATATACACTTACGCTTTTTACCTTGGAAAAGTCCATCCTCCAGGTCTCTGGGGTCTTTCAATGTTTACTCTGTTATGTGTTTCCCAAATGTGGCGGCCCCCGTCTAGGAATGAATAGAAGGATGCAATATGATGAGCATCTTAGGGAATTTGGTGAGAATACACAACAGGAAGACTATACAAGATTTCTGATCTTGAGTGATTTTTAATTTCACTTGGTGAAGACGCACACATTGCTTTTGCTGCTGTTGTTACTGTTTACCCTCTATCCTTTACAGAGAGATTCAAAGAAGGGAAAGAACTGTATGGGCTACAGCAGGGAAAGCTTTATGAGGAAGGTGAGGCTAGAGCCAGGCCTTAAAGGACAAAGCAGGCTTTTACATATTTAGAAGAGGATAATGATACCAAATGGTAAAACTAAGCACAGCATTCAAAGAGCAATGAGGAAAAACCAGCCTGAATGAGTGAAGACCCCTGGAGGGTGTCCAAAGAGAGGGAACTGTGCTTATGCCTGTGGAGGACGTTACTGAGTTTGTGATAAATATCTCTGATCGAATTAGAAAGGGGATTGTCTGGATAAAAATCAGAGACCGTGGGAAAACACATTTTAATAATTTTCCCTTCAAACAGGTAGGAATTAAAGACTGTGAATTTTGAGGAGAATAATAATAAAAACGCTTAAAGACACCGTTGCCCACACTTGTTTCCACATAGTCGCCTCGAGGCCTCTGAAATGCTTTCTGATGCCTTTGCAATAGGAAAATTTTGTGCAACTCTCTACAGCATCAGAGCACTAACATTCTTTTTTTGGGGGGGTAATATTTATTTATTTTATTTTTGGCTTTGTTGGTTCTTCATTGCTGTGCACGGGCTCTCTCTAGTTGCGGCCAGCAGTGGCTACTCTTCGTTGTGGCGCGCAGGCTTCTCAATGCAGTGGCTTCTCTTGTTGCGGAGCACGGGCTCTAGGCGTCTGGGGTCAGTAGTTGTGGCTCATGGGCTCTAGAGCGCAGGCTCAGTAGTTGTGGCTCACAGGCTTAGTTGCTCCGCAGTATGTGGGATCTTCCTGGACCAGGGCTCGAACCCACGTGACCTGCATTGGCAGGAGGATTATTTTTACGTGTCAGGAAAAGCTGCAAGTCCAAGTATAATCCAAAAATGCAGGGAGAAGATGCATTTTTGCCTCCAGAGGGCACTGCTGTTTTCACAAAAGAAGGAAAACTGCCGCATCTGCTCCCACTGTGGGCTTCCAGTGGGTTTTTCTTTAGATGATGTTGCACTTGTTTTCTTTTTTCTTTTTTTCTCATTATTAATTTTTATTGGAGTATGGTTGCTTTACAATGTTGTGTTAGCCTCCACTGCACAACGGAATGAATCAGCCATACACACACAGATATCCCCTCCCTTTTGTACTTCCCTCCCATTTAGGTTACCACAGTGCATTAGGTAGGGTTCCCTGTGCTATACAGTATGTTCCCAGAAACCATCTATTTTATATATGGTATCAATAATGTATATGTGTCAATCCCAGTCTCCCAAGCCCCCCCTTCCCACCCCTTTCCCCCTTGGTATCCATACATTTGTTCTCTATGTCTATGTCTCTATTTCTGCTTTGCAAATAAGATCATCTATACCATTTTTCTAGATTGCACATATATGCTTTATTATATGATATTTGCTTTTCTCTTTCTGACTTAGCTCACTCTGTATGACACTCTCTGGATCCATCCATGTCTCTACAAATGACCCAGTTTTGTTCCTTTTTATGGCTGGTAATATTCCATTGTATATAGGTACCACATCTTCTTTATCCATTCATCTGTTGATGGACATTTAGGTTGCTTCCATGTCCTGGCTATTGTAAATAGTGCTGCTATGAACATAGGGTGCATGTGTTGTTTTGAATTATGGTTTTCTCTGGGTATACTCTTGTTCAGACCAGGCTTCAAGGGCTCTGTGATAGACTTGGCAGTGGGGGATGACACTCTTTTAACCCCAAAGAAATTAGAAACAAGGAGCGTGTTGTCCAAAACATTCAATCTCTTCTATTTTATTTTAACAACAACAATAACAACAAAAGCCTTCCCAGCTTTCCATCACTGGCTCCTACTATGTTCCTTTCTCTTCATGGGCAGCATGAAGGAGTTGACTCTCCATCCACCTGCCTGCTCAGCCCACTGCAGTCTGACTTCTAGCTCATCCCCAGCCTCCTCTGAAACTGCTCACAGTGTCTTCCACGTGGCTAACCCCAGTGGCTTCTCTTCTGTCCTAATCTTTATTTGACCTCTCTCTATAGTTTCATTCTTCATTTCATTCTCTGATTCCTGAACCTCTGCTTTTTGGCTTCTCCTATACCATCTTCCCTTGGTTCTTTTGTTACCTCTCACTTTGCCTTTACAGACCTTTCCCCTGGATTCAGCCTCAGTCAACTGTCCCAGGATTCTGTCAAGAGGCACGCCTCAGCTCATTCTGTACACCCTCAAAGGGTGATCTCATCCACTCTCACGACTTCAACTCACCAGCTGCAAATATGACTCCCACATCTGTATCTCTAGGCTATGGCTCTCCTAAGCCTCACTTTTCAACACTACCTGAACGTCCCATAGTCCCCTCAAACACAGCCTCTGCAAAACTGGACCCATAGTCTCCTCATCTGCACTCCCCGCACCGCTACCTACCCTCACCCAACCCCCTCCAAAATCCATGCTTTATCTCCTAGATTCCACAGCTTGGTAGACGATACACCATTTATCCACTCAAGTCAGAAATCTAGAATCTTCTCTTCTGTCCCATATTCAACTAATCACTGGGTCCTGTGCACTTAAATCACTTTCAAATACGGCCCTACCCTCCTTGCCCATTGACACCACTTCACTTCAGGGCCTCAGGGCCTCTTGCCTGAGCTATGGCAATACATTCTTTTTAAACATTTAAATGTAGTTAATTTTATGTTTTATTGTTTGAATTGTTCAAATTTCCAAAGTATAAAGGGCTCCCTCCTACTCCCCTCACTAAATTCCCTTCCCAGAGGCAATCACTGTTATTAGCTTCTCCTGTGTCCTTCCAGAAGCATTTTTACACAAAAGCATCTTTTTTTCCTCACAAAGAAGGCATTTATTTGAAAAGCACTCTCTGCTCAAAACCTTCAGCAGACTCCATCACCTATGGTAAAGATCAAGCTCTTCAGCCTGGCATTCAAGGGTCTCTTTGCCATATCAGTTTCACCAGCCTCCCCTTTACATACCCAATGCTCCGGCGGAACTACAGTGCTGCGAAATGGCACTACTCGATGTTCTCCAAACTCTCTGGGTCTTTGCCCTCATGGGGAGGAAGCTCTGGGACTTCACCTTGGTCAGAGTGCTCTTCAGAGCCTGTGCCCATCCTCAAAAGGTAGCATGTTATACACACTGTTCTGCATCTTCCCTTTTTCATTTAATGTATTCTAGAGATCTTTCCATGTTAGCACATAGAGAGGGTCTTCCTTCTTTCTACTGCTCATTGCATTCCATTGCATAGATGCACTATAAGTTATTCAACTGCTAGTACCCTCTTTTATGGACACAAGAAGTTTCTAATCTTTTACTATTATAAAAAAGGCTGTAAAGAACAACTTAGTACATAGGTCACTTCACACAGGTGCTAATCAATAAACGGGACAAATTCCTAGAAGTGGAACTGCAGAATAGGGATGTATATGCAGTCATAATTCTGATAGCACTGCCAAATTGTTCTTCATAAAGACTCACCCATTTCCAGTCTTACCAGCCACGTGCAAAAAAAACCTTACCTCTGGCCTCTCCACCTCCATTCATCCCTGCATGGAAATGTGTCCTTCACATGATTGTCAACACCAGCTTTCTAAAATGCACATCTGACATGTCACTCTCCTGCTTGCCCTGCCATATCTCGTTACCGATCTTGAAGACTTTTCACCGTCTAGAACTGTGCTGTCCAGTGTGGGTCATTAGCCACATGTAGCTCTTGAGCACTTGAAATGTGGCTAATCACAACAGAAAGGTGATGTAAATGTGAGATAAACACTGGATTGCAACGACTCAGGATGACAAAAAAGAATGTAAAATATCTCATTAATAAGTTTTTAACATTGATTACATGCCTAAATGGTTAATTTAGGCTATAGTGAGCTAAATAACATAAAATTAAAACTAATTTCACCTGTTTGTACTTTAAAAATTATAGCTACTAAAA
Source organism: Lipotes vexillifer (assembly GCF_000442215.2). Classification (NCBI taxonomy): domain Eukaryota; kingdom Metazoa; phylum Chordata; class Mammalia; order Artiodactyla; family Lipotidae; genus Lipotes; species Lipotes vexillifer. The sequence goes on along the minus strand of NW_006775104.1, from coordinate 2,399,971 downwards.
AATTTTAAATTAATATATAGCTCACATTATATTTCTATTGGACAGCACTGATCTAGACCCTTCCTCTGTCAGCTCCCTTACTCATCACGGCTTCCCAAGGCCTCAGTGTCCCCTCTGTGCTTCAGATACAGTGGTCTCTGTGCTTTTGATGCTCCCCATCCCTCCCTCTCCTTCTCTCTTTTAAGATTCTTCTTCAAACTTCCTATCAAGGCCTTCAAGAGATTTTGCTTTTTTAGTCACAAGTCTACCTCACCTTACCAGCAGGTGAGGTCAGGTGCCTCCCCTTTCACCTTTATTCCCTAGTACACAGGGCACAGCATGCAGTTCAGTATTGTTGGCCAAATCAAGAAATGAGAGCAGAAAAGCCCCAAGAGCCAGTCTAAAGCATAGCGTTAGAGAAGGTAACACGTGATGTGTCGCAACGCAGGTGAACAAATTCAAAATTTTAAAACATGTAGGTAAGTTTAACCGGAATTCAGAATATGAATTACATTTCAGCTGCAAATAATAGTAACAACAGTAAGAGTTAAAAGGAATCAAAAACTCAGGAGAAACTTTCTTTGACTTGAGCATCTGCCCAGCCTCCATCCTCACCAGGGGAGGCTTGGCCCCGGGCGCGTCTCTCGACCGCTTCTCCCCGGCCCGCTCCCCGCCCGGGTCCGCAGGAGAGGAGAGCCGGGCGCCTCGGCGCCCCACCGCCCCGGGAACAGGGGACGGGACCTACTCACCCGGCAGTCCGCGGCAGGGAGGGCAGCGAAGAGAGGAGCGGGTGCGGCTCTGCCGGGAACCGAGAGATCTCCGGGAAAGCGAAACTGAAACTTTGCGCTGCAGGGCGGCGGGGCCCGACGCACCCCTGCCAGTGCCCGGCACAGCGGCGTCGCGAGTCGCGGCGTCATCCCCATGCGGAGAGCCATGGCTTCGAACCTCTGCCCGCCGTCCCCGCTGCTCGTGCGGGTGTCGCATCCCGGCACCCGCCTACCATGGAAGCTGGAAAAGTACTTCCAGAGCCGGGAGTCGGGCGGCGGGGAGTGCACCGTGCATGCCCAGGACCGCAACGACCCCAACTCGGACACCTTCCGGGTGCAGTTCGTGCATAGGGCGAGTGAGCTGCGGGCCCGGGCTGGGGGGCAACCACCGTCCTTGGGAAGAGGGGAGGGGTGGGGGGCTCCATGCAGACCCAGTTCAAGCTGACCTAGGAGAGAGGGCGGGAGAAAGTCTGGTGGGGGACAGGAACCTGGGGGTCCTGCTGGCAAGAGGCGCAAACCCAGAGAGTAGGACAGAGCTCCCAAGTGCCCAGTGTCTGACCTGGGCCGACTGCGCCTGAGAGTTAGTTGACACTTCGCAGTCTCCTCGCCGCGATTCCTATTTCTCAGCTCTCAGAACACGCTTGCCACCCACAGACGCCTGTCAGCCCTTGCCACTTAGGAATTTCACTTTTATGTTTTACATAATTATTCCACTGATTTGTTTTTGAGAATTCGAAAAGTTATATATGCTCACTATGGAAAAGGGAGAAAAGAATAAAGAAAACCACCTGGAGAGAAACAATGTGAACATTTTGATATATTTCCTCCCAGCCTTTTCCTCTGAATGTCAGTAAATACATAGTAGTTCTAAAACGGAGTCTACACTTCTGATTCCTGCTAGAT
>NW_006775104.1:2379692-2398240 GCF_000442215.2 Lipotes vexillifer | reverse complement strand
TTCCTGCTGTTTTCACTTAACTCATAATGAGTGTCATTGAAATGGGGAACTGGCAACAGTTTCAGGAACATGACTTTTAATGAGTGGACGATATTCCATTATCATTAAGCTTTCCTTTCTACAGTAGAACTTAAGCTGCCTACTTTAGAGTTTTGAATAGCTCCCTCACCTTATCACCAACCCACCATTCCAGGATATGCAGGGAGCAGCCCTTACTGGGAGGGTGCTGGGGCAAGGTACAGATGCATGAGTAAGAGGATTATTTGAAATTGCTCCCATTTCTATGTGTATGTATATATTTAATGTCTCCACTGAAGGTAAGGAGCGAGTGTTGAAGAAAGGAAAGCACCAAATCGTGGTTGACAACAAACCTGTGACTATTTTCCTGGAACCCAATGAAAATGCAGTAGAGAACACCAGGATGTCTTCTTTGACACAGTCACGAAAAGGGGCAAGCCCTGGTGAGAAGCATTCAAATGAAAAGGACATTTCTAGCGCTGTGGATTCCTGTGTCCAGAAGGTGAGTATTGAAGGAGCTAGGTATGTTCCTGCAGCTAACTCTCCAGCCCAAGGACCATTTGCTGAGGATTTATTATGAGCCCGGCACTGTTGTAGACATTGGGACACAGAGGTGAACACAACAGACAGGTCCCTGCTGGGGATGGAGAGGTACATAGAAAGACAATAAGCAAGAAAACAAAATAAATAAAACCATTTCAGAGAGTGATATGTGCTAAGGAGAAAATATAATGGGGTTTCGCCTTAGAGCGTGACAGGGCCAGGGCAAGGAAGGAGAAGGAATCTGTGTTATTTCCAACCAGAAGTCAGAGTCTCTGAGGAGGTGACATTTGTCCTGAGACTTGAATGATGAGCAGGGGCCAGCCATGCAGAGTCATTGGACAAATCAGTATCAACTGCCTACTGTGTGCCAGGCACTGTCACAGGAGCTGAAGATCAGCCAGGAGCACAGCAGACCCTGCCCTCAGGGACCTTACATTCTAGTGAGGGAACCAGACAATAATAGTAAACATATAGATATGGAATAAAATATCTGCCAGTGATAAATATCTGCTAGGAAGAAGAATAAAGCAGGATAAATGATAGTAACAGGACTACTATTTTAAATAGGATATCAGGAAAAACCTCTCAAATGAGGTAACCTCTGAGTAGAGACACAAATGAAGTAAGGGAGCTAGCTAAGTGGATTTCTAGGGGAAGAAGGTTCTAGACAGAGGGAAAAAAACAAGTGTAAAGCTGACACCCCCCTCCCCACCTCCCCACACACATCCAGACAGGAGCTCACATCCTGAGCCCAAGAGCTTCAAAGAGAGAGACCAGTGTGGCTGGAGGGCAGAGAGCAAGAGAGAGAGTGAGAGAGGAACTTGGAGAGGTACCTAGAAGTCAGGTCTTTGAGGGATGAAGGTTAGGACTTTGGATTTTAACTTAAATGTTAGGAGATTCCTTAGATGGTTTTAAGCAGGGGAATAGAGTGATCTGATTCACATTTCTGCAGGATCACTCTGGCTGCTGTGTGGAGAACAGAATCTAGGAAGAGGCTGAAGTGGAAGGTCAGAGAGTCCAGTTAGGAGGGGTTGCAGTGAGCCAGGCGCAAGGTGACAATGGCTTGGACTCTGGTGGTCCTGATGGAGGTGTGAGAAGTGGCTGGATTCAGGAAACATTTTGAAGATCTAGAGGAAGGTTGTTATATGCAGAGGAAATAGCTTGTGCAAAGACCTCAAGGGAGAACAAAACATTAGAAATCTTGCTTTTATATTACATTCAATTCGCCTCTGTCCTTTTTCGCCTAATCTGGTGTTTGTCTTATACTTGAGCTTCTAAAGGCCAGGGTTTAGAGGGCCCAGCAACATTGCATGCAGTTAGGGGGTTAGTTTTGTTTTGTTTTTTAAAAAGAGAAAAAAAGAAAGAAGGACGAGGGCAGAAGAGAAAAAACAATAATAGGAAAAAACATCATCCTCAGATTTATGGCTCCCTCCCAGGCTCACACTCTTCAGTGAGAGACACAGCAATTTACCCAGAAAGTCGAACGAAGTGCCTTCCCTCTGCCCTACTCCCCAAGGTCAAAGCAAGAGTGGCAGCTCTAGAATCCGGACTTCCTGTCCATGGAACTTTTAAAAATGTTAGTGCCCGGGCTCTACATTTACATCAGAATCTCTGGAGATGTGCTTGGGCCTTGGTTTTTGTTTTGTTTTGTTTTTTTCTCCCCAGGCCATTCTAATGTACAGACAGGGCTGGGTGCCTCTGGGTTGTGATACATTGCATGCTTTGCAAAAAGGATTGGAAAGAAGTCACAGTGGTTATTTCTCTAGTCTCTAGACATTCTCCTGAGAGGAACGTAGACCTGGATGTCTAATAGATTTTATTTGTTCCCTTTTAAAATTTCAGATCTTTCTTACTGTCACAGCTGAACTGAACTGTCACCTGTTCTCTAAAGAGCAGAGGGAACACATCGCCATTCTCTGCCCCAGTGTCGAGCGAGTGAAGGGCCATGAAGGAATTGAGAAAGTGCGTGGTGACTTCAGAGATATTGAAAAAATACATGGCTTCTTGAGTGAACAACTCCTGGAAAAGGAGCAGAAACGAGAATCTTCCCCTTTGACAACAGAGAGGGGGCCACTCCATCAGCAGGACGGGAACAGCTGTGTTTCTCCCTCTGCACCAAACACCAGGTCGGAAGAAAAAAGCAACTGTTTTGAAGTTCCCTTGGCTTTCTTTGAATACTTCACATACACCTGCCCTGATAAAATATACTCAATAGAGAAAAGATTTGGTACAAAAATAAAAACTCAGAAGAGTTCTCCGAATATGGTCTATTTAGACTTCACCTCAAGTCAATCAGGTAACCTCGAAGCAGCTTGCGAGTCTTTTGTCAGAGAATTTCAGAAGAGTGGAGACTCTGTGATACAGGAATGTGTTACTCTGGCAGACAGTAAGCAGGCACACAAAATCAAACAGGAATTAAATCACCAGTTTACAAAGCTCCTCATAAAGGAGGAAGGAGAAGAATTAACTCTCCTTGGGACCGCATGTGACATTTCAGCTGCCAAACATTTTCTTGCCTCAGAAATCTCTGAAAGTCTTGTCAAGGCACCTGTGAAAATATTGACCCCCAAGCACACGATGAATGGAATTGAGGTTGACACTGCTCACTATAAGCTTTTAGAAGCAGAGTTACTCCAGGAGATATCACAGATAGAAAAGGAGTACGACACTCAAAGTAAGGTTTTGGGAACAAGTCAGAAAACCTGCGTTCTATTTGAACCTAAAACCAAGGAGTTAGATCTATCTGTGCATGCTTATTCAAGTTTCATTGATGCCTATCAACATGTCTCAGGTCAGATTATGAGAGAGGTTCTTTTGCTGAAACTTTTGGGCAAGGAGAGAAAGCACTTACATGGGACCAAGTTCTCTGATGACTTTCGAAAAAGGCATCCAGATATAGACTTTGTGCTAAATCAAGAGTCAATGACTTTGATTGGGTTGCCAAATCACCTTACGAAGGCAAAACAGTATGTCTTAAACAGAGCGGGAATGTCTCCATTAGCTAGAGAGAAATGGAATGAAACACCCACAGACACTGATAGTAATGGTTCAAAAACAGCTTCACCAACATTGCAGCGCTCTACCAGTTCTGAGGTGTCAGGAGTGGACAAGGAAAAGGACATATGTACCATCTGTTTGAACACCATTAGTAACAGACAAGTGCTCCCAAAGTGCAAGCATGATTTCTGCAGCCCTTGTATCAACAAAGCCTTGTCATATAAGCCAGTCTGTCCTTTGTGCCAGACTTCCTATGGTGTCCAGAAAGGGAATCAGCCAGACGGAAACATGCATGTCATTTTCAAAAGAGACTCACTTCCAGGTTATGAATCCTGTGGCACCATTGCGATTACTTACAGTATTGAAGGAGGCATACAAACAGTAAGTGTTTCTGAGGTCCATGGGTTTCTTTCCAGTATGCTGGGATTACCAGAGCAACAGGGACTGTTCTGTTACCAATTAGACAGTGGATTTCCCAGGTAGTTATCTCCATGGTCATATGCAAGGATTTTAAATGCTGATAAAGGTAACAATGTTTACTTATAATTTAGGTATCTTTTGTGTCTATTAAGGCAGAGAAAGGGTGGGTGGTGATTGTGCGCTGGAGTGGGGGAAGTCAGGAAGGTGGGTAGTGTTCCCAGCATGAACTTGGGGAAAGAGGAGAAAAATATGAATTATATGGGGAACGTGAGCAAACCTTGAATACTTTTGTTGATTTCTGTTTGCTCTGTATGCATATGAACGCATCTACACATATGGTAAAATTCTGACACAATGTTTTCATGTGACATTTTCTTGCCTTCATATAGGAAGAGCACCCAAACCCAGGAAAGAGATTTTCTGGAATATGTCGAACTGCATACTTGCCTGATAACAAGGAAGGAAATGAGGTTTTGCATCTGCTTCGTAAGGCCTTTGACCAAAAACTGATTTTCACAGTGGGAGACTCTCGAGTATTAGGAGTCTCAGATGTCATTACGTGGAATGATATCCACCACAAAACGTCCAGGTTTGGGGGACCAGAAAGGTGAGAAGCTTTTGAAACAGAATGGCTGCTAAACAGAATTTAGAGGTCGTAAAACATGGCAATTTGAGGATGTGACTGCAAGGAGACAGTTTCTAGCAGTGGGATTGGATGCAGTGTTTTGACAGATGCTCATCTGGGGTGATAATCTCAAAGACAAAAAGATTGCTTCCTATGACCTTCTACCCTCCCAACCACAAAGCGTCATACAGTTAATAAATTTCGCATCAGTGGGCAGCAGATCTTCAGAATCCAAGATGAATGGTATCTAAGGTGATTTAATTTGGGGTTTCATGTCTATTTGAAGGGTAGATCCTAGGAATGTTATTTACTTCGTCTTCTTTTAAGATCACCCTTTCTTCTACCCTCCCCTCCCATGAGTCCATAGAGATCCTAAATTCACTTGGCTAACAGAACTCTAGAAAAAGTCTTACTTAATGGAGATGGAAGTTGTATTATGGGCAATCCAATTGCTCTTTATGAAATTCAGATAGAATACCTCAGACCCTTAATCAAAAGGGAATACATCTTAAGACTTAATTTCCCAAATTTGAAAATCTTCCTGTAGCAAAATGATTACCGTCCATAAAAATATAGTATATTACAACTTTATAAGAGTCATTGCCTCCCATGAGCTGAAAATTAAAGTCTTGTTGGAATGCAGATCCTGGGCAGACAGCTAGGCCTACTTACTAGCGAAATGACTCACATCAGCACACTTACAAATCAGCCTTCAGGATTGCTTGTGAATATTTGCAACACTGAATGTTAATGCCGGGGACCTACTGTACAGATTCTTTAAAACCATCTGTGATGAAGCTAAGGGCCTTTTTCTTCTGCAGGTATGGCTACCCTGATCCTGGCTATCTGAAACGCGTCAAACAGGAGCTGAAAGATAAAGGAATTGAGTAAGAAGAGTATTGGAAGGATAAGTTGAGCCAAGCTTGCAAAAGGCACAGCTGAAGAAGCAGAGTAAATTCTAATCTAAATCCTTATGTAAAAACACCTTTAAAATTGTTTCATCTCAAGAAGTGGTTTGTGGGGAATTCCCCGGTGGTGCAGGGGTTAGGACTCCGAGCGCTTCCACTGCAGGGGGCACAGGTTCGATCCTGCGGCTGGGGAACTAAAATCCTGGCTGCACAGCCAGAGGAAAAAAAAAAAAAAAAGAAGTGCTTTGTGTAAGAGTAAGAATCTGCTGGTCTGTCATTTCTGTAATGTTACATTTTCTGGAAGATCTGTGTAATGTTGCTGCAGAGGTAGTGTGCCTCATTCTCGTGTCATCTTTGTGGAGGCTAGAGGGGTGGAGTGCTGTGGATCTGAAATCATCTTCTGTGTTGTTCAACTGAAGTACCAGCTGTCAGTGGATCCTCCTTTTACTGCCATCTCTCTGGTAGTCCCTCAGTTTTGTCTGTTTGCTCTTTGATCCCTACCCTAAAAGTAAAACTCTAATGTGAAGGGTGGTCGGGTGGGAGGAGGCCTTTGGTTATGCAAAATTAGAGACCTATGTTAACCTCCCTGCCCCATGGCCAGAGGAGTGGCCAGGACAGAGACTGAGCAACCTTGGTAATAAAGGGAATAAGGCTATTATTTTTGACAACACAGAGCCTGGTGAACAGTTGGTGCTTAATAAATGTTTGCTGCCTGACTCAAGTTGCTAGTAACCCCGCAGAGAAACATGTTCCCTAAATCTTTGGCAGAGGCAGGAGTAAGGAAGACAGCTCTGGAGTCCTCACCACTTATTTGGGAAACGGAGTTTCTTACTCCAGAACTCATGACCTCTGAACTCTGACCGGCCTCTAACTTTGTCCTTGCTCCCTGCTGATTCTTATAACCTGCCATATGGTGTGCACTTCCCCTGCCCTAGTAATGCTACCCATCTCTGAACATTTTTCCCTCTGGATATTATTGTACTTTTTTTTTTTTTTTTTTTTGCGGTACGCGGGCCTCTCACTGTTGTGGCCTCCCCCGTTGCGGAGCACAGGCTCTGGACGCGCAGGCTCAGCGGCCATGGCTCACGGGCCCAGCCGCTCCGCGGCATGTGGGATCCTCCCAGACCGGGGCACGAACCCGTGTCCCCTGCATCGGCAGGCGGACTCACAACCACTGTGCCACCAGGGAAGCCCTATTGTACTTTTATGTATACCCCGCTTGCAGTTTTAACAGATAAATCGCAGGAATCTCCATAGACTCTCATTTTCTCATGAGAAAAAACCCTTTCCCTCCCTTTTGCTAAGTCCTACCATGTCATGCTTTCTCCCTTAAAATATGTCTCCCTAAAATTTTCTGGACAGAGAAAAGGCTAGGGTTGTGCCTACCATAAGGAATACGGACATGTCAAAATTTACTTTTAAATGGTTCCTCAAGTCAGAAGAAAGTTTTAATAGCAAACTATCTCGTTATCCATGTCCCAGCCTCTCTCCAAAAATGATGAAAGAGATGTCATTTTCTTTTCCTAAAGATACGTGTACACACAGTTTTTTTGGTCAGACAGTAATAGTTAATATTGTATACTTATTTTGTCCCCTTTATGAGAGCTTTATATCTGTGTGATTGATACTATTGGTATCCCCATTTCATAACTGAGAAAACAAGCACAGAGAGGATAAGTACCTTGACAAAGGTCACATAATTAATAAGCAGAAGTTCTGGGATTCGAAGGACTTAGTCTGCCTCCAAGGCTTCTGTGCCCTAGAGCTGTACTGTCTCCTACAGGGGTCTTTTCCTCCATGGAGGAGGCTGAGGACTCCACATTATTCTGAGCTTCTCTCAGAAATGGATTCCTGCACAGTGCTCAAAGCAGATTTCCTCTGAGGAATTCCTGTTTGAAGAACTTAAAAACCCAGAATCTTTTTCTTTGTCCAGAGAGTTGAGGAAGTTTAAGGTAAATGATATGTTGTCTTTTAAAAAAAAAAATCAGATTAGACATTTAGTTTTTGGTGATTCATTAAAGTCTTAGAGTTATGATTGTTTTGTATCTATGGATATTTTAGCTAAATTTGCTTCGAAAAAGCAAAAGTTTCGTCCCTGCTAAGGTCTGGATCCTTGATTGCAACGTGTACACAAGTTTCATAGTGTGGTTGGTGAGCCTTTGGATTACTGCTTTTGCTCTGTGGAAGGTATTATCATTGATATCTGTTATAAATAAAGTTATATCCATTTTAGGAACAGATTGCGTTCCTTCCCACTTCTTTTTTCTTTTTCCTTAGGTTGAGATTCTGGGTGTTTCCTACAATACGTACAGTGTACAACATACCATGTGGGCAGATGTCTTTGCTTGATTTTGTGTGTAGCTTTTGCTAAATAGTATCACAATAGAACTTTACTATTGACTTCACTGCTGCCACGTTCAGCTGTAAAAGTCACATTTCTTAGTATTTTTCCTCCTTAACACATAGGTTACTACAAAGGTAGTAACCTTCTCTCCTTCTAGAGAAAGCATACATAATAACCCATCAAACTACACTTGCCCCTCCTTGCTGCAAGAGTTTTTGTTTCACCTTTCTAGCATTAGTGCTGGATTACTGAAATGGCTCACTAGGCCCCAGCAAATTAGGGCACCTTTTTCTCCAAAAAAAAAAAAAAAAAAAAAAGAGAATCACAAATAATATTGAGATATTTGATGTCTCCCTAAAGATAGTAAGTTTCTGCATCCAATTTCAATGTGTGCGATTTTTCCCCCCATACATCCAAGCAATCCAACACCAGCTGAGCGTCCTACAATTCAACTCAATTCTGACACTTTCTACCTGGGGATAGCATCAGATTCCAGAGGTAAGGGCTCAGCCCCACAAGACTACCCTCCAGTTCAGGTGCCAATTGCAAGTCCAGATTGTTCTTGTGCTTCTGACCCAATGGTTATAAAATCAGAGGTTCCCATGACCCCCTCCTTGGGTTCAAGTAATTTGCTAGAGCAGCTCACAGAACTCAGGAAACCAGGTTACTCAGTAGATTACTGGTTTATTATAAAATGATATAACTCAGGAACAGCCAGATGGAAGAGATGCATATGGGGAAAGGGCATGGAGCTTCCATGCCTTTTCCAGGTGTGCCACGAAACCGAGCAGAACCCTGTGGGCCTCTCCTGGGTACGAAAGCATTTCCATGTCCCCCCATTTCTTGTTTGTAGGAAAAAGGTTTCAGCCTCCTAGACCTTCCCTGAGTTCCAAAGGGCAGATTCAAATAGTTACTAATTAGAGGAGTGAGGGAATGCAGAAACAAAGGAGAGGCAGTCAAGAAGCAATAATGCAGCAATGGGCAGGCTCCTGGTTCCTCCTCAAGGGGCATACATAACAATCTGATACATATCTCTGTCCACAAAAATAATCAGTAAACAATTTATAATAGGAATAGATAAGAGTTTTATCTGAGCCAAACTGAGGACTACAGCCCAGAAGACAGCCTCTCAGATAACTCTTGAGACCTGCTCTGGAGAAGCATGGTTTTCAGCACAGTTTTATGTCTTGTCAGAACAAAGAACATCAAACAAGTCAGGGATACATTCCTTCAAGGTTTCAAAAACAAAAACAAAAAAACCCCAAAGAACAGATCAGGACGTACACAGCAAGTAGTATGGCCTTCGCACCTGGGAAGGTATTCGCATCATCAAAGGAGTACCAGCATTGGCATCCCAGGAAGGGAGGCATTTAATCTTTATTTTTAACAATGACATTCTTTACTTCTGGTCAATGTACCCTTTTCTTTAATAATTAAAGCAGATGTACAATGTATGTTTGATAGGCCACAAACTGGCTATTCTAGTTAGCATAAAATTCAAGTTAACTCATGTATAAGCCAGAATGACTTCCCTTTACCTCAACATGTGAAAATTTCTTTTATCATCTCTGAGTTCTACAGGAACTAAGGTCCCCACCCAGGTGGAGGATGGTAACTTCAGGCTGAAAACAAGCATGTGGACTTCAGACTGGTTGGAACCAGACAGCTGATGATTGAGATTCCAGGAACACCACCCAGTTACCTCCCTACCAAACCATCAGAGGGAGGTCACACATCCTGCAGCTCTCCCCCCAACACCATTTTGCCTATAAAAGCTCTTCCCCAAAAACCATCAGGGAATTTGGGTCTTTTGAGCATGAGCCGTCCATTCTCCTTTCTTGGCCCTGCAATAAACCTTTCTCCATTCCAAACTCCAACATTTCAGTTTGTTTGGCCTCACTGTGCATCTGGCACATGAGCTTCAGTTGGACAACAGCCACTCTCCCCAAATCTCCAAGTGAATTGAAACCCAGAAGCTCTTCAAACCCCATCCTTTTGGATTTTTATGTAGGCTTAAAAACATAGACATGACTAATTAAGTCGTTGGTCATTGGTGATTGGACCCAATCTCCAGTCCCTCTCCTCTCCCTGGACTGAAAGTTCCAACCCTCTAATCACGGTTGGTTTCTCTGGCAACCAGCCCCCAACCTTAGGTGCTTCCCGAAAGTCACCTCATTAACATAACAAACGAACCCTTTTCACTCTCAGCACTGCAGAAATTTCAAGGGTTTTAGGAGCTCAGTGCCAGAAATGGGGATGAAGACCAAACATATATTCTTATTATAAATCACAACATCACAGATAGCATCAAAGCAGCCATTAGGAGAAAAACCAAACTTTTGTTGGACTTCCTTACACTTATCTTTTGGTTTATTATTGTTTTTGCCTTGATTTCCGTATGGGAGTTGGGCACTATTTCCTTTTCTATTAATTGGGACTTGCAGCCTCTAAAACACGGAGCCCTAGGCAAAGAGTAAGACGCTAACGATTTGTTGGGGAGGTGCACATCAGGTCAGTGAAGGTGAGAGCAAACTACGATAAAATGCTATGCTATACCTTGGGTTCTCACCCCTTACCCCACCCTGTGCCACTGCTTTGCAAGTTAAGATGCATATCAAAGGAAAATTTCAATAAGCCATATACATAGAAAAGCACTAAACTACGCATCTTCACTATCTAGAGCCAGTATCCTCTTTTTCTCCATCCTGAATTCCCTTTGGGGTGCACTGTGGGGGTCAGGGGTGGGGGAAGACAGCTGCAGTGGTTGATGGCTTCAGAGCCAAAACATCCTTTCTTCACTGAAATGGCAGGTGACATTCTTTGTCCACACCCATATCCCACAAATCTATTGTCACCAGTCCTGCCTCTCCCTCATTTCAAAGCTCACTGTCCAGTTGGCGTCTTCCTCGTTCCCTCACCAGAATCACTGGAATGCCCCCTAAAGACTCTGTCCCCTTCCCCCTTCTTCCTCCCACCTCAAACTATCTTTTGAAAAAACAGCTCCAGTTGCATCACTCCTCTGATGAAGTGCCTTTAGTGACTCCCTGATGCCTACAGCAGTGCTTCTCAAACTTGATCTCGTGTCAGATCACCTGGAGGGCTCAGTAAAACACAGATTGCTAAGACCCACCCCCAGACTTTCTGACCCAGTAGATGTGAGGTTGTGCCCCAAATCTTCATTCCTGACAAGGTCCCAGATGATGCTGATACTGCTGGTCTGGGAACCACATTTTGAGGACACTGACCTAGAAAATAAAGTTCAAACTCCACAGCATGGCCATCAAGTATTTTTCATTCTACTTTGCTTACCTCATGTCCCTTCCTCCCCGCCAAGCCACTAATGGTCCACTCACACCAGACTACCAACTCTTCCAAACCACAGTCTATACTTTTATTCTTCTGGCCTTTGCTCTGTGCACAAGGGTGCGCTCTCACTCTCTTTCGCTCTCTCTCCCTCTCATGGCCTAGCACCTCATTCTCCTCTTACAAATCTCCTCATCTCTCAAGTTCTTACTCAAATGCCACTAGTATAGAAACTTTCTTTCTAATTTGTCTCCAAATTATGAACCATCTTTCTCTGGTTTCCTAATATATTATACATATCTCTATTAATGCAGATGTGATATCAAAATCCACTTACCCATTTTGAGTATACCATCTACATCCTGCCAGGACCTATCAAGATACAGCAAGTAAATGTGTATTCTTTCTTTTTGCTTTTCTTTCCCCTTACTAATACACTTACCCCAGAGAGAAGGGATCCGTGTCTAAATCATCTTTATAATCTTAACACGATGCCAGGGCCTTCACTACATGTTGGCTGAATGACATTAAATAATGTCAGGCCGGAGGGACACCTGATTCTATCCCTGTCTTAGGGGGCATGAAAAGGACCCAGTGTATTTTTCTGAGGATGAGTGTGTAGGAAAAGTGGGGTGGGGTAGAAATGGGTTGCCTAGCAGAAATGCGAACTAATATTGATTTTTTAAAATAAAATATGCCAGGCACTCTACAGACATCTCATTTAAGCCTCATGACAACATCACGAAGTAGTTACAGCTCTGCCCATTGTACAGATGCAGTTGACTGAGTCTACACAACTAATGAATTATAGAGTCCAGGATTTTGACCCCAGAATTTGTCTAACAGCAACATCTGTCCCAAAAAGGTGACATAATCGTAAAACAGCTATAAGCGATTTTCATAAAAAAGAAAGCGAGGGCTTCCCTGGTGGCGCAGTGGTTGAGAGTCCGCCTGCCGATGCAGGGGACACGGGTTCGTGCCCCGGTCCGGGAAGATCCCACATGCCGCAGAGCGGCTGGGCCCGTGAGCCATGGCCGTTGAGCCTGCGCGTCCGGAGCCTGTGCTCCGCATCGCGGAAGGCCACAGCAGTGAGAGGCCTGCGTACCGCAAAAAAAATAAAAAGAAAAGAAAACGAAAGAAGATCAAGGCACAGCCTGCTGGGTGGGGCAGGGCCCGACAGTGCGGGCAGATGAGCAGAGCTGAGGAGGGCTGCGCCTGCGCCCCCTCCGCTGCTGGTCTAAGCGTCCTGGGGTGCTGGGGCCCCCGACCCTTTGAAGAACTGACCTCCAAGTTGTACTTTCTCAGCCCAAAGAGACTGAAGGCCATGAACTAGAGTTCCGCCAGGAGCCGGGGAGCCCGTCCTCTTCCTGGCGCTTTTCCTCCGGTTGGATGGTGAGGGGCTCCAGGGGGGGCGGGGAGGAAGGGGAGATCCAGCTGTCCCACCAGGCGTCCTGCGCACGCGACGCTCTGCCTCGCAGCGGGCAAAGCGGTGCAGAGGTCTCGGTCCTTCTACACCTGTCTTGGGGTGGGTGCTCACCACCCTGGCTTGTCCTGGGAGAGTTGTGCGTAGTCTCTTCCATGGCATTTTTGGTCTCTTTCTCCCCAAATTTTAAACTTTCCTTATAAGTTAGGGATATTAGTCATTTATTGTGATGTATCCTATGAATATTTCCTCTCATTTTGTCATTTGTCTTTTGAGTTTGCTTATTGTGGCTTTTTTTTTTTGCCATGCAAACGTTTTTTATTTTTATATAGTAAAATTTACCAATCTTTCATTTTATTGCATCTGGACTTTTAGTCACATTTTAAAAACTTTCCCCTACATCACATGTAGGTTATAGTCTCCCCATGCTTTTTTTCTATTCGTAATGCTTTATTTCTTACATTTAGATCTCTGATCCATTTGAAGTTTATTCCTTAATAAACTTCCTGTGTATGTTTCCTGTGTATTCCTGTGTATGTTTTGAGAAATGGATCTAATTTTATATTTTTTTCTGAACGGGTATCCATATTTTTATCTTTGGTAATACTTAAATCCAAACAGCATTTATTAAAAAGGTTATCACTGCCTCAGTAACTTGAGATACCACCTCTATTTATCATATACTAGATTTTTAGGTATAGTTTGGCTATTCTGGAACTTCTGTTCCATTGACTGCTCCATTGACCTGTTTATTCATCCGTTTTAGAGATGCTTTGTATATACGTTAAAGTCAGGGCTAGTCCCCCTACAGAGCTCTTCCATCTCAATGTTTTCCTCCATATTCTTGTGTACTTTTCTTTCCTTATGAACTTTAGGATAGGCTTCTGATTTATGACCAATGTCAAAAAAAAAAGCTCGCTGGGATTTTTATTTGAATTGCATTAAACTCGTAAAGTAAATTGCAGAGAGCTGACATCTTGAGATGGTGTTGAGGTGTTCTCACCATTTCGTTTTTCAGATGTACTTTTGTGTCTTTAAAGAGTGTTCATGCTTTTTTACATAGAAATTTCTTAAGTTTGTTTCTATATATTTTATCTTTTTTCTTGCTGTTGTAAATGAGCTTTTTTCATTCACTATATCTTTTAACTAATTATTTGTGTATATGAATGCTATTGACTTTTCCTGTATTTCTAAAAATTAAGGTATAATTTACATACAGCAGATTCATACTGTTTAGTATATAGTTCTGTGACTTTTGAGAAATGTATACAATTGTGTAACAACCACAAGATACAAAGATATAAAAGAACTTCAACACCCCCCCAAATTCCCACCAGTCCCTTTGTAATCAACCTCTTCACTCCAGGTGAGCCCCTGGCAAACACTGGTCAGATTTTGGTCCCTATAGTTTCAGAATGTCATATAAGTAGAACCACAGTGATCAAATAAGGTTCATTCATGTTGTAGAATGTATCAGAACTTTGTTACTTTTTATTGCCAAATAATACTCTATTGTATGGATATACCACATTTTATTTATCCATTCATTTATGATGGACATTTGGATTGTTTAATTTTTTTAATTGTTGGGGTATAGTTGTTTTACAATATCGTGTTAGTTTCTACTGTACAGTGGAGTTCCCTGTGCTATACAGCAGGTTCTCATTAGTTATCTATTTTATACATATATGTATCTATTTTATACATATATACATATATACATATATATGTCAATCCCAATCTCCCAGTTCATCCCACCTCCCTTTTCCCCCCTTGGTGTCCATACGTTTGTTCGCTACGTCTGTGTCTCTATTTCTGCCTTGTAAACAGGTTCATCTGTACCATTTTTCTAGATTCCACATATATGAGTTAATATACAATATTTGTTTTTCTCTTTCTGACTTACTTCACTCTGTATGACACTCTCTAGGCCCATCCATGTCTCTACAAATAACTCAGTTTCGTTCCTTTTTATGTGGAGTAATATTCCATTGTACATATGTACCACATCTTCTTTACCCATTCGTCTGTTGATGGGCATTTAGGTTGCTTCTATGACCTGGCTATTGTAAATAGTGCTGCAGTGAACATTGGGGTACATGTGTCTTTTTGAATTATGGTTTTCTCTGGGTATATGCCCAGTAGTGGGATTGCTGAGTCATATGGTAATTCTATTTTTAGTTTTTTAAAGAACCTCCATACTGTTCTCCATAGTGGCTGTATCAATTTACATTCCCACCAACAGTGCAAGAGGGTTCCCTTTTCTCCACACCCTCTCCAGCATTTATTGTTTGTAGTTTTTGATGATGGCCATTCTCACCGGTGTGAGGTGATACCTCATTGTGGTTTTGATTTGCATTTCTCTAATAATTAGTGATGTTGAGCATCTTTTCATGTGCCTCTTGGCCATCTCTATGTCTTCTTTGGAGAAATGTCTATTTAGGTCTTCCACCCATTTTTTGATTGGGTTGTTTGTTTTTTTGATATTAAGCTGCATGAGCTATTTGTATATTTTGGAGATTATGGATTGTTTAATTTTTGACTGTTGTGAATAAAGCTTCTATGAATATTTGTTGTCTCAGTCAGCTTGGGCTGCTACGACAAATACCATGGACTGAGTGGTTTAAAAAACAAACATTAATTTCTTACATTTCTGGAGGCTGGAAATCTGAGGTCAGGATATCAGCATGATTGGGGTCTTCATGAGGGCCCTTTCCCTGATTTGTAGGTGACCCCTTCTTGCTATTTCCTCACATAGTGGGGAGAGAGAAAGAGAGAGACAGAGAGATCTGTTCTCTTCATCTTCATATAAGGGCACTAATCCCATCGGGGCTGTATCCTCATTATGTCATCTAAACCTAATTACCTCCCATCTGACTCCAACTTCAAATACCATCACATTGAAGATTGGGGCTTTATGAATTTTGGAGGGACACAAAGATTTTGTCTATAGCATATGTGTACAAGCTTTTTTGCGAACATATGCTTCACTCCTGAATATGTACCTACTTGGGAGTGAAATTTGTGGATCATGTAGTAAACTCTAACTTTCTGAGGGACTGCAAAACTGTTTTACTAAGTGGTTGTATCATTTAATATCTCATCAGCAATGTATGAGTGTTGCACTTTCTCCACATCCTAGATAACACTTATTATTGTCTGCCTTTTTGGATTTAGTTATCCTGGTAGGTGTGAAGTGGCATGGTGGGTTTTTTTTTTTAATATATATCTCAATTAAAAACTTATTTGGTTTTAAAATATAAGAAGATACAATGAAAATGTTTAAGATGAAATGAACATATTTCTAACTGAGTTGGATTAGACTGTGACAGACCAGCCCTCATACCTAAAACAGCCAGAAAATTGAAACAAAATAGAGAAATCATCTATTTTCAGGCAGAGGAGAGCTGCTGAGTCAACGAGAGAGAACCGGACGGGCTGAGACTCCAGAAAGGGAGAATCTTGGAGAGGGAGGGTTGACTTCTGCAGCCACTTCACCCAGGTGTTAATTGCTGATTCTGGGCGTGGGCCCGAGGCTGATGATCCCAGGGCTCGCACGCAGGGAAGACCAGATCAGCAGAGCTGGGAGACAGATCAGTAGAGCTATGGCAGGAGGTTTGGGAGGTCCCTTCAGAACATCTGTTAAATTCTGGGGATGCATGAGTCTAGAGTTCTAAAAACAGAAGCAGAAAACTTCTGCAAGCAGAACAGAGCCTTCCAAAATCTTGTGAGACAAGGATTAGAATTCTGGACTCATCAGGGGGATTTCTGCCAAAAATCCTGAAGAGACAGGAGTAAAACTGAGGTAGACTGAGCCTTACCAGGGCTGCAACTCAGCCTCAACTCAGAACAGGACATGACATTATTGGATTCAGGTGACCAGCCACTGATTAGAAATAAAATGCTTCATAGAATTCACGTAATTTTTATTTTATGTGGAAAAATAAATGGGCAAGAACATCAAAGAGTATTCTAGGTTCAAAAGGAGTCATGAGAAGAATTTTTCCTAGCAGACATTGAAATCTTTTGTTTGTTTGTTTGTTTGTTTAAAAACAAGCTCTGGCCAGTTTTATTAAAGAAAATTTGTGCATGATTTACCTTTCACCAGTCTGTGCGGGCATGCTTTTAATAATATCAGAATCACCTGGATCAATGATAGCCAGTGTGTATACTCTGTAGTATTTTCCATGCACCCTGCCTAATTCAATATTATTGCCACTGTAGTGATGGACACCAGTTTTGGCCAACATGGCATAATACTCTATTTCAGATTTCTTCAAGGCTGGGCAGTTGGCGAGGATGACCAGTTTCGCTTTGCCTTGTCTGATCATTTTCAAAGTCAGCTTGTACCCCAGCACATACTTTCCACTTTTCGTAACGAGTTGGAGCCCAGAGTTGATCGACTCCAGTGACTTTTTCTTCTTCTTTGCAGCCACCATCTCCCTGCCTTAGGTACGGGACACCCCCAACCAAGAGCAGCCGCCAAGATGGCCAGGGGTCAATAAAGGCGACATTGAAATCTGTTGGTAAACAATTTGAGACCCTTGGTATATAAGAATATCAATAATGAGAATATTAAAAAGACCCACACCCTCCACCATACTCTCCAAAAAATTCCAGGTGGATTGAAAGTTAAATGCTTAAAAATCAAAACAAATACACTCTCATGCATGTGAACAGACTAGCACTAGAGGAAATCACTTTTTGACTTTTGATGGAATAGAAATGAAAAAAGTTGGACAGGTTCATTACTTAGATAGTTTTAGCTTTGATGGAAAGAACATCAGTAAAGCTAAGATTTTAAAAATTCAGAAGAATGGAGAAATTGCACATAAACACAAAAGTTCAATAACTGAAAAGTATAAAGAGCTCATATAAATGGGCGAAAATACCAACTGTCCCTTAAACAAATGATGAAAAGATAGTCCCACGAGAGAAACATGATTTTAAATCATGATTTTTAAAACATTCAGTCAACCTTGTTGGTAATACCTCACCTACTGTGAAGTTTCATTTTGTACCTAAAAATGCCATTAGAAAAACTTTTGAAAAGTGATAAAACCCAAAGCCTGCAAATCTTGAGGAAAGTAGATGTCATGCATTAATGATAGCAATGCAAATGGAGCCAGTCTTTCTGAAGGGCAAAATGGTACTTTATTCAAGGAATCATAAATATGCCTAACCCCCCACTAAGTAATAGAATTTATCCTGCAGAAATAATATTTAATAAAAACCAAAAGTCTACATGAACAGTGTTTATTTTATGATATTGAAACACTGAAAGAAAGCTAAGATCCTAACAACGCCAAAATATAGAAGCTAACTGTGGTATATCAAAATGATATACTCTGGTGATATACTAAAAATATAAATATAAATATGATGCAGGAAATAGAAAACATTTGGTTAAATCACATTACAGAAGGTTGTGTATACACACCCATTATAATGGTAAAAGAACAATGAATATGTGGAGGTAAAGGAGTCAAAAGGACAGATAGAGGGAATGTTTCTAGTCGGGTTAAGATCAACAGACTTGGAGTGAATTATTCTGTAAGGTTGCTAAAATTACATTTCAGAAGAATTTAATATTGCTCTAATGAGAGCAAGATTTTCTTTGCAGGACATTGAACTGGCTTATAGAAATACAGTTATTTGCTGCCTTCTTGATTGGATAGATGGAAAGATGGTGTTGTTTCCATTTGGTTATGTGAACTTTACTGCAGCTAAAGGTCATAGGTAAATGACTAGGCTCACCCTAGTCCAGGGGAAGAGAAATAACTTTCCTTCTACTCTTCTGAGTTCTTGGCTGAGACCCATGTAATAAAAGACAGGTTAACAACAGACAGACAAACAGAAGTTTATTGCATGTATACCTCATGCATATGTGGGAGATACCCAGCGAGAATGAATAACTACCAGAGGTGGTTTAGAATCCAGACTTAAATATCATCTTAATAGGGAAAG
>NW_006775104.1:2376088-2379666 GCF_000442215.2 Lipotes vexillifer | reverse complement strand
GGGAAAGAGGAGGGAGATGTAGATCTCTTATGGGAGAATAAATATATTTTAGGAAAAATGAAGGGCCCTTAGAAGGATAGATGAATGGTATCATAGTTTGTGACAAAGTGTGTCTAGGTGAGGTGTTAACTTCCAGTACCCTCTCCTGCAAAAAGAGTTCATCACCCCTGGCTGATGAAACTACTGGGGGGTGTGGGGTTGGGTGTGGGCGGATTTATGACAACCGAGTTCCTTTTGGAGGATCTGTCTTTAGGCAGATAAGGGGAATCAGAGAAAGACTCTCCCTGCATTCGCTGTTTTATATGTGCCTACAGCTCAAAACAATCAAGATACCAAAGCAGGATATTTTAGGGGTGGCACACCTTGAACTCCTACAGTCATATTTTGGGGTGGCGTATTCTGCTGCCCTTTAGTTCAACTAAGACTGTTAGCAAAAAAGGAATGTTTCCTAGTAAATGAGCAGAAAGGAACTATTAGGTCCTAGCCACATGCCACAAAGTAATCTGAGAAGTGAGATGGCAGTGGGTAGGATTTTGTCCCCAAAAGGTATGTTGAAGTCCTAACCCCAACCCCGTAATTGTAACATTTGGAAACAGGGTCTTTGCAGAGGTAATCAAGCTGAAAGGAGCTCATACTGCATTAGAGTAAAGCCTAATCTGATGACTAGTGTCCTTACAAGAAGATGGGCATTTGGACACAGGCAGATGCCAGGAAGGCACTATGTGACAATGGAGCCAGAGAATGGAGTGGTGAGGCTGCCAGCCAGAGAATGCCAAGGACTGGGGGCAACCATGAGAAGCTAGGGGAGAGTCATGAGAAGCCTTCTTCCTCAGAGCCTGCAGTAGGAACCAACCCTGCTGACACATTGATTTCAGACTTCTGGCTCTAGAACTGTGAGAGAATAAATTTCTTTCCTTTTAAGCTACCCAGTTTGTGATACTTTGTTACAGCGGCCCTAGGAAATTAAAACAGAGACTAAATGTGTACAGTCTAGTAGAAATACTAATTAAAACAAAAAACTGACAGCAGCTGACTACTGGCTTCCAAGGCAGTGGCAAAATCCGTGGTTCACTGATTTTAGGAAGGCACCTTATGTGGAATCCCCATCACTGTCAGAGTCTAGGTCAGGGTTTGGTAAACTATGGTCTGCAGAACAAATCCACCCCACAGCTTGCAAGCCAAGAGTGGTTTTTACATTGTTAAATGGTTTCAGAAAAAAAAAAATCAAAAGAGGAATAATATTTCATGGCATGTGAAAATTAAATGAAATTCAAGTTTCTGTGTCCACAGTAGTTTCATTGAAACACAGCCATACTCCTTTGTTTACATACATTCTATGGCTGCATAAGAGCAAAGATGAATTTAAAAATTAACTTGCTCAGGTGTTGAAAAGGGAAGAAATCTCCCCTCCACTTTCCATTCCAGCTTTAGAAAACTTGCAATTGTTAATGCTTTCTCTGTCCCTTTGAGATGTACATAAAACTTTTTGAAAGCTAAAAAAGCCTCTGGTCAGTTTTACAACCTAAGAGTGTTTTCTCAAAGACATGGGAACCACCTCTTTGAAATGCAGTCATCAAGAAATGTGGAACTCCATCTCCCAATTTCCTTGGGAGGGTAGGAGCCTAACTTCACCAGCAACTGGCTCCAAGTTGTAACTACCTACCGGTCATAGAGATGTGAGAAGTTGTATTATTCTTTTGGATAAAGGCAATTAGCTAACACAGATGGACACCCCAATTACCAGGTGAATTTAGGATGAATTGTGTGTAACAAATGGTGTTGTCAAGGCCTCTTACTTGAGGACTAGTTATTTTTCTTGAGGCCATGTGTGTTAACGGGCTGTATCTGCCTGGCTATATATAAAGGTGAGATTTCTGTCTGTCTTCTAAATTCCTTTAGTGGATTGCCTGTGATGAGTACCACACTCTGGTTTAATACTTAATCAATAATAAAACTATTTTCTTTCTCTTCTACTTTGTGGAGAGGTCTTCTGGGTTGGCAGAAGATATGTTTTTTAATGTTATGTCCCCAACGGTTACTTTTGGTCCATGACAGAAGAACTGTATGGTTGTAGCAGAGACTGTATGGCCTGCAAAGCCTAAAATATTTACTATCTGGCTCTTAATAGAAAAAGGTTGTTGACCCCTGGTCTAATTGACTAGGTGTATGAGCACGATAATGAAAAAGCTGAGTTATTTAGTATCATAAAGTGAGTGGAATTTTGGGTTTGTGTGGGTTCTAAAGAGGAGCGGTAGGGGCCTGGGAACATGGGGAAGGGGTGGAGGAGGAAGTGGATCTTAGGGCAAGGGGTTGCAAACCCAAATGTCTAGAGGAGCTGGAGGTTACTGTAATGAATGAAGTGGGCCAAAGGAACTTTCAATGAACAGAAGCCAGGGATCCGACGATACTGGCTACACTTAACTTGATTGCTGACATGCGAGGAGGTAAACTGAACGTTGGTAACCTGTCCTGCCTTTTCCGGAGAGAAGCTGGAAATCTGAGGTTTAATGGAAACTCACACTGTTACAATGTTGTCATCTAACTCAAATTTCGAAAGCAGGTCTTGGGGGCAGGCTTCACTTGGGTGGCTACCAACATTTAACTGCTGATCTAGAGAGTGGGAGAGGACCTCTCCATGTTAACACTGAGCGAGGAGATGGTTAGATAGGAAATGGCTGATGAATTCCTGGAAATATTTATGAGTGACGTTGACCTGGAAGTTGATTCCTGCACTAAGATGTAATTAGTCCAAATCTTCAGTGAACGTGCTAGTGATGATTTGGGGGAAAAAGAGGGGATGGTGTCTCTAGCACAGGAGCAGTGTGGAAACAGGAGCCAAGAGGCAGATTTCAATGTGGACTTTCTCTGGAAAATGTAGTCCCCTGAAAAGAGCTATACTGGGGAGGGACTGTCCCACAGTGCAGTGGATGGGGACTTGAGATATTTTATTTGGATACTAAATGAAGAATAATTCAAAACAGGATCGAGAACTTGGGAACTTAGATTACCAGCACAAAATAAGCTCTAAATAAATGTTGGCTCTTGTCATTTTTCTTGTAAGTTTTCTGGAATGTACACAGAAACAGGATCACGTGGTCAGAATGCAACACCAGCTAAGAAAGAAACAAAGGAGGCTCAACTGCTTTTCTGCTCAAAAGGAGAAGGTTTGGCATATGTGGTAGCTTTAAAACATGTCAGCAGGGCTTCCCTGGTGGCGCAGTGGTTGAGAGTCCACCTGCTGATGCAGGGGACACGGGTTTGTGCCCCGGTCCAGAAGGATCCCACATGCCGCGGAGCGGCTGGGCCTGCGGGCCATGGCCGCTAAGCCTGCGCGTCCGGAGCCTGTGCTCCGCAACGGAAGAGGCCCCAACAGTGAGAGGAACTGTGTACAGCAAAAAAAAAAAAAAAGTCAGCAAATTCTTACAAATACTCCTCCTGTGAGGAAGTGGAGTCTATTTCTCTCTCCTTGAATATGAGCTGGCCTTAGTGACTCACTTCTAATGAACAGAATGCTGAGAAGTGACACTGCATAACTTTTGAGGGCTAAGTCATAAAAAGTGATACAGCATTGGTCTCTC
>NW_006775104.1:2371814-2376078 GCF_000442215.2 Lipotes vexillifer | reverse complement strand
TTTCTCTTCCCCTCCCTGTCCCTCTCGACACGCCTTAGGAGTTGAGCTGCTATGTTAGAAGTCCAGCTACCCTGAAGCTGCCATGCTGGAGAGGCCATGTGATGAGCCCACATATTGACGGTGGTGCCAGAGGAGCCCCAGCTGCTCCAGCCCCCAGCTGGCTGAGTTGTCCCAGTCTTGGCACCAGACACATATGAGGCTAAAACAGCCTTTGAGACGACTCAAGCCTCACGCACAGATTGACCACAGGCACACGAGAGAACTTGAGGGAGATTGCCTATGTGAGCCCAGAATGTGGAGAGATAATAGTAACAAGTGATTGTCATTGTTTTATATCACTATATTTGGGGGAGTGTTGTTAAACAGCAAAAGATAACTGGAATAATGTACTCAGCTCCTGCTGTGTGCCAAGAATTTTTAAAAGTTAGGTTCATTGCCGGATATAGAAAGAGAGTAATTTATACTGAAATTTCTTTACGTTCATGTCTTGATTTCACTGACAGATTATGGCAATTAGGGAAGAAGTTGATATGTAGGATAGATATTTTATTTCTTTTAATTCTGGCATAAGACTGGCCTATGCAAACAGAAAAAATTACCAAACCTCTTCCATAGAACAAAGACCTCTAGAATGTAAGGGTTGTAAGATATGCACCTTCTTGTATGTAGACTAACTCACAAGATTGTACTTTCAGACCGATGATAATATAACATCCAAATACCTTGAATCTGAGACTGCGAGGAGGAAGGACACTGCTGATTTCTTCAGAAGGTGCTCTGGTTGGGCTGGGAAAGACAAATGGATTCAGCAGATGGCCCTTGTTCCCAGTTGCTGATCTGCCCTCATTCAATGGAATGAAAAGATGCTTTAAAATGTCCTACCCGGGCTTCCCTAGTGGCGCAGTGGTTGAGAGTCCGCCTGCCAATGCAGGGGACACAGGTTTGTGCCCCGGTCAGGGAGTATTCCACATGCCGCGGAGCGGCTGGGCCCGTGAGCCATGGCCGCTGAGCCTGCGCGTCCGGAGCCTGTGCTCCGCAGCGGGAGAGGCCACAGCAGTGAGAGGCCCGCGTACCGCAAAAAAAAAAAAAAAAAAAAAAAATGCCCATCAGAGTTGTCCCAGGTTTGGCTGGGAAGGCTGGGTCTTTATACTCCCACTTGAATCAGTCATTGGATGGGGGCTGCCCCAGGAAGGGCATGACCCTGGGCAAAGTAGCTCTGCCGCTGCTGTAGTCCCTAATGGGCCGAAAGCTGAAGGCTGTTGGCTGATAGCACTTCCTGCAGCTGAGTCAACAAGTCCCTCCTTAAAGTGGACCCTGGGTGGTGCATCACTGTGACCACCTCAAAAGAGATTAAAACTGCGGCTGAGTATGGATCATCCATTCTGTTTCTGAGTGACTTTGGGCTTCAAACCTCAGGGTTCCCACCAGAGCAATGAGTTTCAAGCGGAACTGACTGAGCTATAAGAGAGGAGACTCAAGAACATGACCTAGTCTCCCTGGAGTTTGGGGAATGATTTTTACGAACCTCTGAATTATTCTGAAATTTTTGGCTATGTGGCCAAATTGTGGGCAAAGTTGTGTCAACTCAAGTCTGTGAATTGAATATTTTAGTTTCTGGCTGTGAACTGAATTTTTATGACTCTCTTTTTGGCTGAGTTTGGATTTGACCACTGCCCATTGGACTTGAGGAAAAATTTTAAAGTAAAATTAGTAAAGACACAGGATTTAATAAAAACAGATTTGGATAGTACATTGTTAAAAGTCACTTTTCCTGTACCCTATGGCTTATTTAGTTATAAAAAGCTTGTAATTCCAGGTGACCACATTATATTTCAAGTTACTGCTTTGAAGAATGTGGTTAAACCAATTGATTTGACAGGAACATACTTGTGCAGAAAAGAGTTAATTAACACAGTTATCCTTGGAAAGGCCTGCTTGTAAGGTTGATCCTGGCTGGTGTCTGATCTTTGATTTCAGGAGGGGTCTCCCGATTCCCTAACTGATAAAAAGAGTGGCTCACAGAGTGCCTGTCTGTACAAACAGCGGGATTTGTGCTGAATACCTGCTTTCCTTTAAGGAGTCGGGAATTTTGGTATGTGCTAGGTAGAGGCTGCCTGCATGATCAGCCCCAAATAAAAACCTTGGGCACTGAGTCTGTAATAGGCCCCCTAGTAGACATTTCACATGCGTGGTCACAGTTCAGTGCTTGAGGAATTCAGTGTGTCTTATGTGACCCCACTGGGAGAAGACCATCTCTCCTCCAGAGTCTCCTCATGCTCTGTTCCCCACTGCTAACTTTGCTTTGTATCCTTTCACTATAATGAATCACAACTGTTGAGTGTTTCTGTACCCTGAATCTTTTGAGTCCTCCTAGAGAATTACTGAAGCCAAGAGGTGGCAAAAGGACCCCCAACACAATGTTATTATCGTACATGTAATTAAATCATATTTTTCTCTCTGATGGTCTACACCTGTAAATTGTAGTTCTCAATTACAGTTTTTCCTTAATTAAAGCCAGAAGTAGTCATATTTACTCATAAAGTTAAGTGAATGAAAACTTTGTGATTTATATAGAAGACAAAGGATAGATTTTAAGGGCTAAAATCCACTATTAGCCATTTCCATAGAACTGATATGATCTGGGAGCAAGAGCTGGTAACCAAGATTTCCAGTGCAGCATCTTCTTCTTCTTTTCTTTCTTTCTTTTGGTCATGTCTTGCGGCTTGCGGGATCTTAATTCCCTGACCAGGGATCGAACATGGGCCCCTGCGGCGAAAGCGCCAACTCCCAACCACTGGACCACCAGGGGATTCCCTCCCCGTGCAGTGCATTTTCTAAGGAGTCCCAGAAGGAAGCCTTCACCTCATCCCTCATCATCACCCTCTCCCTACCTTCCCCCTCAAACAAAGGATGGGATGCTGCTCAAGCAGTACTTAGTGGAAAAATTATAACAGTATAACATTAATGCTTACCAAAAAAAGAGAAAGGTCCCAAGTCAATGGTACAAATTTCTATCTTAAGGAACTAGAAAAAGAAGAGCAAGTTAAACCCCAAACAAAACAAACCAAAGAAAGACAACAGTAGAGATAAAAGCAGAAAACTATGCAATCAAAAATAGAGAAAGAGTAGAGGAAAAAAACAGCATAATTGAAACACGTGAAGTCAGACAGTATATGATACTCTTTATATACTTATTTTTTGTCTTATATAATGCTGAAAAAAACTTTTCCTGGTGAGTACTATTAAACTTATTTTTTAAAGTTGAGAAAACCAAGATTTATAGATTTTGATTAATTTGCCCAAGGTCACATAGCTGGTAAAATCCAGAATAACTCTTGAACCCAAGTCTGTCTGACCCAGACCTTAACCATCATATTACCCTAACTCTTAATACCTTGAAGAGGATACAAGGGTGTCTATCCAGATCCCCATTTTAGGAATGACTAGCGTTTCTCTCAGTTGCTCGAAACATCTGCTGCTGACAGGTCACAGCTTCATCCCTCACTCGAAGTTCATCTGAGCCTGCAGAGAACTGCCTCCCCCCAAGACTGGCTGATGTTTTCAGCTGTAGGCAACTGAATATAAAACTAAAGGGGGCTTCAACAACAAGGATGTTTACTGACTCAATAAGAAATCTGGAGGTAGGTAGTTTTAGAGCTGATTCTGTACCTCAATTATGCCCTCAAGGACCTGGGCTCTTTCTCTCTCTTCAATTTGCCATTCTCAGTGTTTCTGGCTGCAGTATCTCTCATCAGCATATCCCACTTGATAACATCCCCAAAAAAGGAGGGAACAGAGATTTCTCGTTAAGTGTCTCTATATAAGGAATGGTTGGCAGACTCCCTTTGTATCTCTTTGCCTAGAACTGGATCACAGGTCATACCTAAACCAATTCCATGAGAAGGGAACCGTGAGTCAAGTGTGTGTCTGAAGGGGCATTTCCTTTACCTCAGCACTTTGCTCCTAACAAGGAAGGAGAGACTGCCTTTGAGTAAGCGGCCAACCTACTCAAGATATCTGTAACACTTAGCAAGGACTAACCAAATTAAAGTGGTTTTAATATAAGACAAAATGGACTTTAAGACAATGAGAATTAATAAAGGAGAAAGAACAGCACTCACTAATGACAAAAAGAAACAATTCACTTGGATGATATAAAAATCTTGAACCAATATAGCCTTAAATTAAGCAAAAGCAGATAAGCAAAAAGTGGCAAAATTACAAGGGGAAATTAACAAATCACCCACCACATGAGAGACCCCAT
>NW_006775104.1:2362492-2371804 GCF_000442215.2 Lipotes vexillifer | reverse complement strand
CCCTACACCCTCACTACCACAGCTTTGCTATTTGGGCCACATAAGTATGATATGGTTAACCTAGCCTGCGGGTAGAACTGGACTCAAATGTAGGAGATATAAATATTCTCTGCCATGAGGAAACTGTTGATGGGAAAGGTAAGAAGCAAAGGTAAGGCCAGTGAGAGATCCTGCTGTGAAGTGTCAACAGCTGATATGACCAGCAGCTGGGGAGTGGGTTTATTACCCTGTAGAAGGGATCTGAGCAGAACATCACTGTGCAAGGGTATCGTAATGTTGAGCTCTAGGGTAAGGTTGCCTGGGTTTGTATCCCAGCTTAACCTTTAACTAGTTGTGTGACACTGGGGCAAGATATTTAACCTTTTTTGTGCCTCAGTTTCCTCTTAATAAAATGGAGGTAATATTAATTTTCTCATAAGTTTGTTGTATTAATTATTACACTTTAATATTTTAAACTACATTTGTCCTTGTTTTATGATTTTCATTACCCTTTTATTTCTTCCAGGGTAGAATTCTCAAAAGTAATGAACAGATTAATGAATGTCTTGGTGACTAATTTGTCCATAGGAATGAAAGGAAGCAATCAGCTTTAAAGCCTATTTGACTAGGAGAATATTAGTATAACAATTGTACTAAGGTGTGTGTGGGAGGAGTTGGGAGGGGGGAGAGCATACCAAGTGCTCTGTCTGATAACACTACCTCTGATGTGAAACCAGTAGGTACGGTTTTGTGCTGGAGGTACGAGTCATACTGGCTCACCAGAACGGATTCTTCAATTTTCAAAAATTTTGCGAGCCAGTTATTAAAAACCATTCTTTAGAATTACGTTGTATAAACTTATCATAAGATGGATTATATTGTTAAAAGATTCATCACTTTCTAATTATTTCCCTACACTTTACTATTATCTGTACTCTTGAGTTATTTATGTCTACTGTATGGTAGAAGTGTTATACAATGGTATATGCTACTGTTCATCTCTTCCCAAATCTGCATTCAGTGCTATCACACTGGGAGCTTAAAATCAGCCATGGTGAGAATATTTACACCATGGAATTGAAAAACACTACAAATCAGGGCTTAATTTATTGTTTTGTTGATTAAGACTTAAGAAAGTAATGGAGAATATGTTAATAAGGCAGACTAAATTTAAAAGTATGTCATGTCTGTAGCCATAACCTTGTAAAGGAATTATTCTTCTGGTAGTTGAAAACTATTATCCCATTCAGCAAAGAAGGAGCCCATGTCATTGACAAATAACAGAAATTCTGACACGTCTTCATTGTTTCATCTTCATCTCCCTTTTTTGTGTAAACAAAAGTATCGACCAACGTTTATATCAGAACTACCCTCATTCATCAATTGCAACCATAGATTGGCTACAAATATGAGAGTTGGGCAAACATCTTTGAAACATTCAGTGAGAATCAACTGACTATTTGAAATTTACAATAAAGAATATTATACATTTTATTATTATTTGTAAACTATGTGCTATACAACCTTTATGTCAGTAAAATTTATAATAACATACACATAAATGTAAACTTTTTTTTTTCTTCCCCAGAGAGCAAGTTGTTCAGTATTTAACAGCACATCACTGGTGATCATGCACGGTATGGTGTAGGAATAAAATATTGTATGCTTTTCTTTTTTAGTATGATCTAGGTTGTACTCTCTGATAGTTAATGCCTGTCTTGAGACACGTGCATGTATGTCTGATTCAGTACCTACTGAATGGCCAAGAAGGATCTTTACTCTGCTTTGCTCTTCCCATCACATGAACTTGGAAAGATCAAGTCGGCTCTTGTCTCTTCTGCAGAAGTCTCCCTCCACTTCCCAGCCAACTATAGTATTAATGAACCTAAATGACCTTTTTTCACTTGGAAACACCCCTTATTTTTTAAAAATAAATTCATTTATTTATTTGTTTTTATTTTTGGCTCCATTGGGTCTTCGTTGCTGCGCATGAGCTTTCTCTAGTTGAGGCGAACGGAGGCTAATCTTCGTTGCGGTGTGTGGGCTTCTCATTGTCGTGGCTTCTCTTGTTGCACAGCATGGGCTTTAGGCACACGGGCTTCAGTAGTTGTGGCATGCGGGCTCAGTAGTTGTGGCTCACAGGCTTAGTTGCTCTGCAGCATGTGGGATCTTCCCGGGCCAGGGGTCAAACCCGTGTCCCCTGAGTTGGCAGGCGGATTCTTAACCACTATGCCACCAGGGAAGCCCCTAAATGACTCTTATTTGGGAAAATATACCATTAGGGATTACCATACTAGAGAGTGGGGGCATCAGAGACATTCCTTGTGGAAGAGTGAAGATGAAACTCCTAAAAGGGATTGGAGCACAGGGAATAAGTCCACAAACTGGTGCGTGTCCATCAGGTGACTCCGTCTGAGGACTGAACTTGGAGTGGTAAGGGGCAGGGGAGCTTGCCTTACTTCTGAGGTCACATCCTGTTTTGGGGGACCAGGCCAGCAGTTGCAGGAGCAAAGTGAGGCAGAGAGTTCAGCATGAGGTGCTCACAACTCACTGATTCAGGACAGATGGGAAAGCCAACCCTTTCCCCAATTTATACTTCAGCGGGAGAAATGGGGGGCCTGATGCTGGCTTGTGGAGAACTTGAAAGGAGTCTGATGCTAGGTTATAGAAGTTTGTAGAGAAGCTGAAAGGGGAAATTTAGATGAAGCAGAGAAAGGGAAGTTCAGCCCCAAAATGCAGATGTGGGTTCTATTAAGATCAGCCGTGACTTTTTGGTGGAAAGAGAAACAGGGAACAGCCACGTAAACATGGCCACCTCTCTGCTGGAATCTGCTCTCCCCCAGGCCCTGAGAGGATGCTTGCTTCCTTGGAAGGAAATGAGTTTCAGGAGGCAAACACCCTATGGAGACAGAGAATTGAGAGAAGATAAGCACACTGGGGGAGGGAGGAGGGTATGGGTTCAACGAATGAAAAGGGTCAAAACAACTGAGGAGAGCTAATGATGGTTAACAATTTGCTCCTTCTAGAATTTTTTTTTTCCCTTGGCTTTCAAGACCTGACATCCTGATCCTCTGACAGATTCTTCCCAGTCAACCCAGGAATAATGAGCAGACCATGTGTGACAAAATACGCTGTTAATAATTAAATAAGTCCTTGAAAGCAATCCAGAAATGGCCCGCCACAACTTCTGCTATAGTTTATTTCTCTCTGATTTTATTTTTTGTAAAACGATCGTGTGAGGAAAAAGATAAACTGTTTGCCCAGTTCTGGACTCCCAAACTGGTTAAAGGACAGTGCTGATTTTAGTTGTGGTTTGAAGGGAAAGGGTGACAATGCCCTGAAGAGAAACAGTCACCACTGTGGCTGAGAGCCCTGGCTGGCCGTTCTGTACCCTCCCCACTTCCCCCTGCGGGGGCCCAGGGTGGACTGGATGATGAGCGCCACCTGCAGGAAGAAAGCTGCAGGTAGGAGAAGATAGCTGAATATTGTTTAGCATTATTATGCATCAGAAATTAAAGCCCTGTAACCTCTCTTTGGCCCATCTCTGGTTCTCTTCTTCCTGAAATTTTGTTCCATTGTGATTAAGAGACAATACATAAGGTCCAGCCCTGCAGGGAGAAGCTGCTCTAATTTTGGCAGAGTGTCTAAGAGGCCTCATCACCTTCTTCACAGAGAAAACAGAATCTATCAGGAGAGAATTTACAGACCTTCCCATCTCCCATCGGCAGTCATTCAAAATCACCTACTTCTGTACTCCAGCTCCTCCTTCCCGGTGCAGTGGGAAAAGTGTCCCTTCCTTGGGTCAATGCCCCCAGGATCCCCTCCCACCTTCTCCCACAACCTGTGTCCTCAACCTTCCTTTTACTTTTCTAACACTATTTAAACAAACATTTCTAAGCTTCTTCCAGCTTAAACATATTTTAAAAGCCAAAAAAACAAAAATAACAACACCTCCCCGATCCTATAACCCCAGAAGCTGCTACCTAACTTCCTCCCTTTCACAGTCACACTTCTGGAAAGAGCTGACAGCGCTTGCTGCCTCCCTTCCCTTCCTTTCGGATCTCTGTCCACCGCCCTCTACTCCCTCCTCACCAGAAGACAGCGCTTGCCAGGTCCTCCGAGTCCAAGAGACATTTCTCTCACCTGATGTATTGGTTGTATTTGAATGATGATCCCTCCTTCTCACTTGAAACACTCCCTTACTAGGGTCAAGGATACACACATTCCTAGCCTCTCTCCCACTTCAGTGCTCCCATCAGGTAGATGCCACTTTTATCTAGCCAGCTGCTCAGGCCATGCATGGATGATCATGGAATCACGCTTGAGTGTCTGCTCTCGCTTTTCACATCCTTCCGCAAGTCCAGTATCAATTCGGAACCCCACACCTTCTCTGTCCTGCTAGGTCAGTACCCTGGTCTCAGTCACCCTCATCTCTCCCCTGCGACACTGCAGTAGCCACTTGGCTGGCCTCCTGCCTCTATTCTGGCTACCGCCCAGCAGCTCAAGGGATCCCATACAAGTAAAACACACAGAACTCCCCTCTTCCCTACCCGCCAAGGTTATCTCCAATCACCCTTGGCTTCAGGTTCCATGTTGCCTCCCCATAAACCCTCCCTGAGCTCCCACACCTGGGCTAGGAGCCCCTCCCAATTTGTTCCAGGAACACCTGCATATTCCTTCCAAAAGCACTTATTCCACTGTGTCCTAACTGCTCTGCATCCCCACAGCTTCATGAGCGCAGGGAGGGCACAGGCAGTGTCTGTTTGTTGAATCCATTCATCGTGCGTGGCACCTAGCCAATATTCCATAAAAAGACAGCTGTGAATGTACTGTTTCCCCCCCATCTCTAGACACAGAATATTAACAGGTCAGGAGGGAAGCTAGGTAAAATTCTGATAATTAGGTGACTGTTGAAAGAAGTCTGAAAATGTGCCCCAGACATTCTAAAGAATCAGAGTTTGTAAAATGGCGGCCTGCGGCAAAAATTAAGCTTTCTTCGTGTTTCCGCAAGGCCTAGTGACCAGAGCTGCTGATTTCACCTGTGGCTTGGGTGAGTGGCAGATAGTGAGTGCCCTGAGCTTAGGGTCCCGCACATACAGATGCAGGGAGGCCACGAAGGCGATACCACCTTCTGCCGTGGTCCGGAGATGAAGGTGAAGAATTGGGGAGGAGGCGTCGGGAGGACGGTGGTTTCTAGTCCCAACTTAGGGCAGCTAGGGCAGTTCCAAAGGCAGGAGCTAAGGGTGGGAGGGGACTTCTGGGAAACGAAAGCGAAAGAGGCTTAACCACCAGGATCTGGGCGGGGCCTGCAGTCGGAGCCAGACCAGCGGAGGGGAGGATGGCCGAGCCTGGCTCCTTCCCGCTGCTGGTCGAAGGGTCCTGGGGTCCCCACCCCCCGAAGAACTTGAGCATCAAGTTGCAGATGTACTTCCAGAGCCAGAAGAGATCAGGAGGCGGGGAGTGTGAGGTCCGCCAGGCGCCGGGGAGCCCGCCTCGTTTCCTTGTGCTCTTCTACCCCGACGACGGTGAGGGGGGCAAGGGGTGCGGGGGAGAGGAGACAGCGGGGGCTCTCCTTCCAGGGAAACCTGGGGCTGGGGCGCGCGGCGGGAGAATTCGTCCGGCCCCGGCAGCACGTGTAGGAAAGAGCGTGGGGCGCGCAGAATAGACAAGGCGCCTCGGGGGCGCTGCGTGCGCGGCGCTTCCAGGCGCTCCCGGAGCTGGTGGCAGACAGCCCAGGTGGTTTAAATAAACATTTAGCACCGTGTGACTGAAGGGAGCTGCCTGAGAGCTGGTGCACCCACCTCATTTTACGAGGCTACATCGTGTAGTGGCATCGTGTGTTAGGGGCAGAGTTGCAATGCCATTGCAATTTTTGTCTTCTTCCTATGAAAGCCGCAGTTCTGGAACTCCGGAGGTTTATGGGAACACAATTTGAAGGGAAGAGAAGGTTTCCAGGGAAGTCACATCTAAACTGACTCCTGAGGGTGAATTCAGTTCTTGATAGGCGAGATACTGGGGAGGGCGCTTCAGATGGGAACTGGCTGCAGTGCTGGGGACGGGAGAGCAAAGGCGTCTCCAGGGAAGTGCTGGGTGCCCTTGGGCAGCTTTGGTTTGAGGAATGAGCCCTCTCCTTATCTCTGCACAAGCGAGGTCTGGAGACTGGCACTAAAAAGAACAGGTGAGATCTGGGAAATTTTATAAGATTACAAAGGGGGTGCTTGTATTTTAAAAAATCTTAGGCCTTCTCTTATTAAACTTCCTTTTTAAAAAGAAGTGGGGTGGAAATTAAGGCTAATAGAATATTGGGTTGAGATAAAAGAGGACCTTGCATGACATGCTAAGGAGTATGAACTTTCCCCCACAGGTAGGCAGGGGAGAGCCATGTCCAAATATACTTTTGGGAGATAAATTTGGTTGCAGATAAGTATAGTGATTTCTGTTGGGAGAGACCATGAACATCAGACCTTTGAAGAGTGTCATGCAATGTCCAGGTGAGGACCGGTGAGCCCTTGAACAAGGAGAGTCAGCACGGGGATGGAAGATGCATGTTTGCGTAGCGTCTGGATTTGCTAACGGATTCTACAGGATGCTCCACTTGAGAGAGAGGGAGAGGGAGAGCCCCTGTGCTTTCTCTTACTTTTTAGATGGGGAAGGATGGAGCTAAGCAATGTGAGGAGTCACAGGGATTTCCCCATGGGTCATGGAGATTCCCAGTGATTCTGGGATCACTTGGGAGAGGGGCAGAAGCACTGCCTAGAATCTCATTGTCTGCATGTAAATATAGAGGCTTATTGGAGGGGAAAGGCAGGTACTGTTGATCAGTGCACAGTATCTTTGTCAAGGGTCTGCTGGAACCTCTGCAGTCAGTTTCAGGGTGGTCCTCAGGCTGGGAGCAGGGGTGGCATTCTGAGTTGATTGAGGGTTAGGAGTTTTGAACTTTGAGGGGGAAGTTCCCTCCCCATAGGCAATTGAGCAGCTGAGTTAACCTCTCCTCATGCTGTTGCTATTAGGGAAGCGGGACGACAAGTACCCACCAGTTATCTGCTTGCTCGAGACACCTACCAGGTCTGCACTGGGAAGCACATGACCTGCTGTTCTCCCAGTGCACAGTTTTTTCCATCAGGATCTCAAAGGCAAGGATGTGGACAACCACTGACCCTGCCTTCCTGTTGCTGGATTTGGAGTAGCATTTGGGTCAGAGGAGAAGCAAGGAGGCTTAGGAGGCCATCAGAGCAATTGAAATGCTCTAGGGCAGGGATGCAAAAAGGAAAGAATGAAACCCAGAGGAGAGAGGGGTGCACAGACCAGTGTGAAGGAAGCGAGGTGGGCAGGGGTCAGGAGACCTGCCTGGCTCAGAGCCCTTAGAACAATGTCAAAAATTTTCCAAGGGTTAATTTCACCAAGCAATGCTCAAAAGGGCATCTGTGCAATGTAAGCCATTTCCCCGGGGCTTCACTTTTCCTCAAAGGATTTTACCATTTTGATTCCGATTGTCAACATCACCATGGGCCTGGCCCTTAGGGACACTTCTTTCTTCTTTAAAATCCCATTATCCTCAAGAGTAGTCCTCACATTGCGGCAACAGACCCCCAGCATCCAAATCACAACTGGTTAAACAGGCACATTCCCAGCTCTGTCCTAGAGACTCAGGTACCCTGAGTGTAGGGTGGGTGGGAATCTGCATGTTTAACCACACCCCAGGTGACGCTGATTCGCTAAAGTCTTAGAATCCCTGTTGTTTGTTGATGACCCTGAATGAACAAAAAGGGAAATAACTGTAGAAAATACAAACCTCGTAAAAATGCAAACAGCAAAAATATAATTGTGTGATGATAACATCATTCTGTTCTAGTCCTCAAAGCAGAAGTGATTTCAGTCTCCCTGCGAGGTTTCTTCCTTCCCATCTCCCAGCGCACTTCCTCCCTTCACCCACCTCTAGACTGCTCTAATGCCCTTCTTGCAGTAGTACCCGCCCAGCATACACACTCAGAGCTTAGTGCAGCTCTTTGTATGGTCAAAGTTCTTAGGGGTGGAAAGTCCCTGTTCAGTTTTGGTTTCCTCCCAGAGGAATGGCTTTCTCAGAAGCAAGTGGTCAGGAGTTTGCTAACATCAAATTACCTACCCCAGCACTGTCCCTCGGGCAAAGCTCTTCTCCCACAGGAACACCCTCTGCCCTCCAGGGATGGAAGTGGCCCCAACAGGTGCAGGCCCATAGTGTAACACAACTTGATTCTTATCATTCACATAATAAGAATGAGCCCAAAAGCAGTCCTCTGTGGAAATGAGTGGATAGCAAACAGAAACTACTTGGAAGCTGTGTACTTCTATATAATTGGCTGAATTTCCGAAAAGTCAAGTGTAAATTGCCTTGTAAGATTTCAAATCCTGGGCTTCCCTGGTGGCGCAGTGGTTAAGAATCCACCTGCTAATGCAGGGAACACAGGTTCAAGCCCTGGTCCGGGAAGATCCCACATGCTGTGGAGCAACTAAGCCCGTGCGCCACAACTACAGAGCCTGAGCTCTGGAGCCTGCGATCCACAACTACTGAAGCCCGCGCGCCTAGAGCCCATGCTCCGCAACAAGAGAAGCCACCGCAATGAGAAACCTGCGCACCGCAATGAAGAGTAGCCCCCGCTCGCTGCAACTAGAGAAAACCCGCACGCAGCAACGAAGACCCAACACAGCCAAAAATAAATAAATTTATATAAAAAAACGATTTTAAATCCTGTCAGGTGTACATTTATCATCTTTTCTGGTCATAATTTTGCTCCTGATTATTGTCAGCTTCTCCTTAAATAAAATTAAATATGGATGGTCTGAGATTGGTGCAGAAGAGAGCCTGTCCACATGGGTAAAGGGTGTTTAGATGGCAGCATTTCAGCTCTTCTTCCTCCCAGATTCACTTTCTCCTTGTTGCGGATCACTTACTGTTACTGCTACCACTTGCTCTCTTAAAATAGTTGTGCCCATACATATTACACACAATCTCAGAACAAGCTGGCACATTTAGATACCTGGACAGGACTCTACCAAAGTATAGGGAATAATAAAAGGAATGTAACACAGAGGTCCATGACTCTAGATAGCTTGGCTTATGAAACTTAGCTTGCTCTCTGGGCTCAGGGGTCCTATCCAGTCCTTAGTCCTCACTCCAGCTTAGGACAGCCTATCAGGAGTCCATGCAAAAACACCCACCATGCTCACAAAGAATGAAATTAGTCTGGCATTCTTATATTGTTTTTGAGGCCTGTTTTTGAGATGGCATCCAATTAAGTCATTACCTCCCTCATCCTCTTCATGGATGGTTGAGGTGGGAAAGCTATCAAATCCCTC
>NW_006775104.1:2346162-2362478 GCF_000442215.2 Lipotes vexillifer | reverse complement strand
TTATTTGCGGTACGCGGGCCTCTCACTGTTGTGGCCTCTCCCATTGCGGAGCACAGGCTCCGGATGCGCAGGCTCAGCGGCCATGGCTCACGGGCCCTGCCGCTCTGCAGCATGTGGGATCTTCCCGGACCGGGGCACGAACCCGCATCCCCTGCATCGGCAGGCGGACTCCCAACCACTGCGCCACCAGGGAAGCCCTCAAGTCCCTCTTGATGAAAGATTCTACCCATATCTTCAGCCTCAGCAGGCAACCATATCAGAATATAACAGGTAGCCCAACATCCATAGCAGAGCCACACCTGTGAATGCAGGGCACTCTCCAAGGTTGTCCTTCGCCCTGACCTCTTTGTACCACTTGACTACCTTGGCCAGGCCTCCTCCTCTAAACTCACTCATTCCCTGTTCTCCACTGTCTCAGATACACCGATTTTCCTTTTCTCTCTCTGACTGCTCCTTCTTATAATTGTACAATAACTTACAGTTACACAGCTCTTATGGGTGTCACAAAATTCATTCACAGACACTGCTTCAAGTATGGAAACTGAGACGCAAGAAGTTAAGATATTTTCTCAATGACACAGCTAGTTGGTGGCAAAGTTGGAATTTGAATCCAGGTCTTTGGACTCATGTCCACTGTTCATTTTTTTCTTCCACTACAGCCCAGCTGCCAAATGTGTTAATTTTTTTTTTTTTTTTTTTGGTAAGAATCTCTCCCATCTTATCACAGGTTAAAGAATTGATTGAAATACCTTTTTAATGAGGCTCCTCTCTATTCTGCTTATGTTCACCTGAGTGATTTTCCTAAAACATGGCTTTCATAATGTCACGTCCTAGCATCCCTGGCTCACAGTGAGGGATGCTTTAAGTATTTCCTTTCACTGTAAAATAAATATTGCTACCTTTCTGAGTGCCTATTGGGCATCACGTACTGTACTAAGTTCTTTATAATGTTTCTTGAATCTAATCCATGTAATACCCACACAAGACAGTCTTCATTAATTAATAGACAAGAAGACTGAGATTTTGTAAATAAGGCTTATTAAGGAACATGCTCAGGGTTAAAAAAGTACGTTTAAAGATAGAATTCAAATCTGTGTCTGCTTGCTAAACTTCCCCCTTTTCACCACACATCGCCTCTCTTGAGAAACTGACCAAGCCGTTGGCTGATGATGGTGAAGTCTATGGAAATCACAGAATAATTTTGTGAATAAAGATTGCTTAACAGTTGCCTTTTAAAAAAAATTTCAGTTCGGCAGCAAGTTCTGGCGAGAGAGAGCCACGAGTTAGTATGGCCAGGAAAAGGAACATTCAAGTTAACTGTCCAGTTGCCCAGAGCCACGGATGAAGTCCAGGAGGAGAAAGTTCCAACAATGGTAAGTAAAGGGGTGATTACAAGGGAAGTAGGGTGTCCTCCCAAGGTGTGTGGGATGGGAACCACGATGAGGAAATATGGTGGAATGAGGTACAACTCAAACTGGGGTGAGGAAAGCAACTTACAGATGTGGAGGGAGTGAGAGTGGTGATAGGGTAGGTATGAAATAATGGAAGAAGACGCAATTTTTGTTTGATTTTTGACGCTTTTGAAAATTCAAGATTGGGGGGTTACCATAATGGTGGTTTGAGATGTAAAATCTTGGGTCTGTTTGTCCCAGATACTTGATATATTTGTTTCATTTTCACATGGTTTAGAGGGGCCAGTGAGCTATACTGTAATGTACTAAGTATTTCCTCAAGTGTAAAATGGGATAGTAATAGTATTGACCTCTTTGGATTATTGGATTGTTGTGAGGATTAAATGAGACAGCCTTAGTAAAGCACGTGGCCTAGTGCTTGTTAATAGTACACACTCAATAAATGTTAAATGGGAAGAAGAACATGAGCTAAATTATTTCTCTGATTTAGGTCTTACCTCAAACACTTGGTGCTCCTTTGGGGTTTCTTTTATTTTTGGCTCGTTTTTACCGGTGATTTGTGTGCTGTATATTCAACAGCATCATTGCCTGAGCTTTTAGTTATAATTTCTGTAGACCCTACATCTCCAGTCTGGTCTTAGGGACACTTTCTTAATGTAAAGAGGTTATTAGTAATTTATTGATGCTACTTTATTGTTTGGGTTTCAGGAATCCAAGACCAAAGAACGTGTCAAAGAATCAGGTAACTTCTCATTCACCAGGCAGTTTTGCTTTCAATATTAAGCACTATGTGTTGCGGAGGTCATCCTTCTCTTCTTGACTTCACAAGGCAGGGTTTGTTAGCTGAGAGATGCTTTGGGCTGCATCACCTCCATCCTCCTAGCCAGCTGTGCAAGGGTTGCCTCTTGAGCCCTAAGGGTTCAGGTCAGAAGGATGGGAACAGCTCTCTCTGTGGGGGCTGGGAGACACCTTGCAGTT
Source organism: Lipotes vexillifer (assembly GCF_000442215.2). NCBI lineage: Eukaryota > Metazoa > Chordata > Mammalia > Artiodactyla > Lipotidae > Lipotes > Lipotes vexillifer. The sequence goes on along the minus strand of NW_006775104.1, from coordinate 2,360,088 downwards.
GATGGGAGGATAAAGAGGTACCCGGGAGGTGGATGAACTGACCTTTAGAGTCTGCCTGTGCCCATCCAGCCATTGTGAAGGAAGGACATGATGTGACAGTGGGTGCTGTGTGTGGCTAAGTCAGTTAGTGCTGCTTTCTGAGCGCTGGGTGCAGGATGTGGGTGTAGCTCTCCAGGCCAGCGGCAGCTTTTCTCGTCCCATCTGCTGTAGGAAACAGCCAGCAACCTAGTAGCTATACAGTAGGACCTTGTTGTTTATCCATCCTATATATAATAGTTTGCATCTGCTAATCCCAAACTCCCAATCCTTCCTTCCCTTACCCCTCCTCCCCCTTGCCAACCACCAATCTGTTCTCTATGTCTGTGAGTCTGTTTCTGTTTTGTAGATACGTTCATTTGTGTTGTATTTTAGATTCCACATAGAAAGACAAATACCATATGATATCACTTATATGTGGCCTCATTTCTTACACCTCTGCACAAGTGCTCCTTAAGCTTCATTTGTCAAATTGCCATTTCCTAAATGGTTTTGGTGCAGTCTCAGCACTCTGTCTATACTTCTGTTGCTCACAATACGTTCTACTCCACTTTTCTCTACCTAAATTCTAGGATAGTCTTCAAGATCTACTCAGGTTCTTCCTCTTCTCTGAAGCCATTCCAGGCCAGCCCAATTCCTTCACCTCCCTTGTTTGGATTCCTGGCTTGATTGTTGACACAATCAAGTTGACTTTATTTGGCAGTCAACCAAGCCACTCTTGTGATGAAGCTTCTAATAGTCATGGGGTTATAAACTATATTGGTGCAAAGGCTCTTTCCATTCACTTAAGTCCAATAGTCTCATTTTATAATTAAGAGATGTGCCCAAGTTCACATGGCTAAAGAGTGGCAGAGTCAAGGGTCGAACTCATATAGCTCACCCCGACTCCGGTAGTCGTTCTGGTTTGTCATGCCTGTCTCACTGAATGCTAAGTTATGTTGTTATTGAATCCTTAAGCTATTTTTTATTTGGCATGAGTGTGTGTTTGTGTGGTGTCACATCCAGCACATAACAGGAGTTTTTGTCAGGGTCATCTAACTGCTGTAACAAACAACCCCCCAAGTCACAGTTCAGTGTAGTCGGCAGCTAGGGTGGTGGGGGGAGTCTAGACTGCTTCACACAATTATTCAGGAATCCAGGCTCCTTCCATCTTTTTGATACTGTTATCTGTGATATGTGGCCTCCAAGGTCACTGCAAGGGAGAAGGAGATTCACATAAAGGAGATTTGATTGGCCAGGTCTGGAAAATGGAATTCACCAGATCCACCCATATTCCATTAGCCACATGAACTCTACTGTAGGAACTCAACTGTAGGAAGTCTGGGAAATGTTGCCTAGGAAGAAAACAAAATGGATTTGGTGAGCACATAGCATTTTACTCTGCCATGATAAACATTTACAAATGTCAGTTCCATTTCTTATTTATTTATTTTTGTATACATCCATTAGAAAACTGGTAATTTCCTTTTCTAGCATTTTTTGTACGCACCCATCTTCACACAACCAGTGCCTTGAACATAAGGGTGCTAATTGAATAGTTGCTCACAGAATGTCTAAAGATCATAACATACTCATTATGCTTCATTGCACAATCATAGAGTGAGACTGACCTTCTGTATACAGTTAACACTTGAACAACACGGGTTTGAACTGCGTGGCTCCACTTATATGTGGATTTTTTTCAATAAATATATTTGAAAAATTTCTGGAAATTTGTGACAATTTGAAAAAACAGATGAACTGCATAGCTTAGAAATATTGAACAAATTAAGAAAAAATTAGCTATGTCATGAATGCATAAAATATCTGTAGATGTACATATAACATACAAAATATGTGTTAATCGACTGTTCATGTTATCAGTAAGGCTTCCGGTCAACAGTGGGTTATTAGTAGTTAAGGTTTTGAGAAGTCAAAGTTACATGCAGTTACTTGGCCGTGCAGGGGGTTGATGCTCCTATTCCCCGTGTTGTTCAAGGGTCAACTGTATATGTAACTCAGACTTATGGCCAACGATGAAGCGGAACAAGCTGGCTTGGGTGGTTGCTATTCTGTAAGTTTGAGGTATACCCATAATTCTCTGGGCCATTTTATCTTCCATGTGCATTCCTTAGTCATTCACCGTAAGTATCCTTTTTCTCTCCAGTGATAGGAAATTATTGCTTTTCAGAGCATAATGTGTTAGGTGATGCCCAAATATGGGCATGGGATAGTCCTGCTTTTCTCCAGTGACCTAAGCAGTAATTCTCCAATTCAAACATTTATTGAGCCTCAACTATATACCATATGCCATCAATACAAAGATGAATAAATATGTCCCTTGCTTTGGAGTAGCTTGGTTCAATAACTGTAATTTGGTGCTGTGATAGAAATATATGTCAAGTGCTATGAAAAACAAGGCAGGTTCCTTAGAGAAACAAGGCAGAAAAGAGTGTAATGAAATTGAACATAATCATTATCAACATCATATTAATAGACAATTAAGTACTATTTTTTATTTTAATTATATTAAGCTAAAAGTCCTCTAAGATCTGTTTTTTTAAAAAAATATATCTTTTTATTTGGCTGCATTGGGTCTTCACTCTAGTTGCGGCCCCTGTGGCATGTGGGATCTTATTTCCCTGCTCAGGGATCGAACCCATGTCCCCTGCATTGGAAGGGGGATTCTTAATCACTGGATCACCAGGGACGTCCCCTAAGATATATTTTATTTGAGTTAGCCAAGAGACCAGGAAGGGAACAGGGCAGTGTAATTAGCTTATGATAATTTACTTTGCTAAGAACATGGTAGATAAATATAACATCTTGTACCCTTTTTGTCTCCCTAAAATCAGATGCATCAGAAGAACTAGATGCAAATATCTCTCTCAATAGAAGGTCAGAAGAAAAGGAAGACACCCCAAAAGAATGTGAAAATATTTCCTCTTTGGTTGCATTTGAAAATCTGAAGGCAAATGTGACTGATATGATGCTAATCTTGTTAGTGGAGAACATAAGTGGCCTGACCAATGATGACTTTAAAGTGGAATTAATACAAGATTTTAATGTTGCTGTAGTTACCTTTCAAAAATATACTGGTAAGATCAAAGGATGCTCCATTTGTCAGCCTACTTTGCACTACACTTTGGGATTTGGGACAACTAGATTATGGAATGTTTCTGAAAGCTTCACTCTTTCTAATAGCTAGTAAGAGAGGACTCCAAGTTAATACAGATGCTTTCTTATTTTGAAAGAGAAGCAAATTCGTTCTGAAACCAAATTCTGATTTTTTTTAATAAGTTTATTTATTTTATTTATTTATTTTTGGCTGCGTTGGGTCTTTGTTGCTGTGCGCAGGATTTCTCTAGCTGCGGCGAGCGGGGGCTACTCTTTGTTGCCGTGCGCGGTCTTCTCATTGTGGTGGCTTCTCTTGTTGCAGAGCATGGGCTCTAGGCGCGCAGGCTTCAGTAGTTGTGGCACAGGGCTCGGTAGTTGTGGCTCACAGGCTCTAGAGTGCAGGCTCAGTAGTTGTGGTGTACGGGCTTAGTTGCTCCGCCGCATGTGGGATCTTCCCGGACCAGGGCTCGAACCCGTGTCCCCTGCATTGGCAGGCAGACTCTTAACCACTGCACCACCAGGGAAGTCCCTCTGATATGTTTAATAAATCAAACTTTATTGTATGAGTTTGTGTGTGTGTGAGAGAGACAGACAGACAGACAGTCAGGGAGACAGAAGTAACACACCGAAACAGAAATCTAAAGTCAGGTTATTAAAGAGATTCCAAGCAAAGGACTCAGTGTTTTCCCATGTGTTATCTCATTGGGAGGAGTAAATATTGATCAAGGATATTTCAAGGAGCTGTTATATCCATCCCCTCTATCCCCGGATCCTAGCCCGGAGCCTGTTACATCATGGGCTCACCATCAATATTTATTAATTTGAAAGAGATAATTGGGCTGAGTCTGGAAGGAGGAACAGGACCAGGGTAAAAAAATTGGAGAAGGACGCTTTAGACAGAGGAAATTGTATATACAAAGGCAAAAGAGAATGTAGTTTTCAAAATAATCACTGGGTTTTGTGGCAGTGTGGAAAATAAAATGAATGGTCGGTAATAACAAGAGGTGACATTTAGAAATTAGTTTGAAGTCAGATAGCCAAGGGCATTGTAAGCCTAGCCAAGGAGCTTGAACTCATGCCTGCAGGTAATGGGGAGCCAAGGAAGGAGTGAAATGAGGAGATTTGTATTGTAGAGAGTGCATTCAGGTGGTGATGTCAAGGAGGGGTGGAAGGGGCTGTGACTAGAGGCAGGCACACGACTCAGTGTCAGCAATCCAGGTAAGACGTTCCTATGTGCATTGCTGTTCAGAGACTGGAAGCTTTAGGCATGTAGATTCTCATGTGGGAATTAAAATCTTGCATTTAAAAGTTGAGTGCTTAGCCTCCCTCCTTTATCTCAATTAATATTCAGTTTCTTCTATATAATATAAAGATATAATCATAATTTTTGATTGATTGATTGATTATGGTTTGTAGATGCCCTGAAATTTGTTGATGAATGTGTCAAGCACCATTCAGTGAAAGAACTTCAGCTTTCTGCAAGACTTCTGGAAGTGACAAAAACAGTCCGAGTTGAAAACCTGCCACCTGGTGTTGATGACCATGATTTGAAATGTTTATTTGAAAATCCTCGTAACGGAGGGGGAAGAGTGGCCAGCATTGAATGTTTTCCTGACGAGAGTTCAGCACTGATTGAATTTTTTGACAGAAAAGGTAATACCTATTAGCCTAATTTTGTAAACCTTACCTGGCATAATTAAAACCATTTTAATAGATCTTAACAGTTAACAGTTGAATTCTGATGTATTTTATTTTTATCTGTATATATTTTTGTTTTTTTGGTTTTTAAAATTTATTTATTCATTTATTTATTTTATTTTGGGCTGTGTCGGGTCTTAGTTGCGGCACGCAGGACCTTTGTTGTGGTGCGCTGGCTCAGTAGCTGAGGCGTGCGGGCTTCTCTCTAGTTGTGGCGAGTGGGCTCCAGAGTGTGTGGGCTCTGTAGTTGCGGCACACAGGCTCTCTAGTTGTGGCTCGTGTGCTCAGTAGCTGCAGCACGTGGGCTTAGTTGCCTTGTGGCATGTGGGATCTTAGTTCCCCGACCAGGGATTGAACCCATGTCCCCTGCACTGGAAGGCAGATTCTTAACCACTGGACCACCAGGGAGGTCCCTCCATATATAGTTTTGGAAATCCAAGTAGCAATCCTGTATATCTGGTATATCATGCTAAGTGAATCCAGTGATTCAAAACTTTAGAGAAGTAAATGTCAAGTTTTTGAAAGATATGAGGAGATTCTCTCATGGGTCTCTACTTATGACAGACTGAAAAATATATAATTCTTAAGAGTCTTTGAGATACTGTATTTAAAGAGGTGATCTGTGTTTCAGCTATACATTTGGTAGAAATTCTCAAGTTAACTTCAACAAGATTAGGTAAAGAAATGCTCGGAAAAACACAGTTCCTATAAAGTATCTTAACTTCCCGCTTCACTTGTCAGTGTCATCATTCAGAAATTAATAGGGGTGGTTTCACATGATCAGTGGATGCCTGCTGGATTGTGCTTTGCAGTGACCCTGTGAAAACCTTGCCCAGCTGAACCTTAGGGAAATGTTTCTGAGGGATTTGTAGACATAGATTGCCAGTTCTCTGAGGCATGTGCAAGGTCAGCTTGGAGATTCCACTGATGTTCAGAGGTCAAGGCTGAGGAGTAGGAATTAGGGAGCCCAGACTTCTTAGGAAAAGAAGGAACGTTGTGCTTGGGATCAACTGAGGGAGGATGAGACAGGATCATGTGGAATGCCACTCACTTAAAGTAAACTGTTTCATGGGGGTGCTTGGAGGAACCTCCTTTCAGCTGTTATGAGTTGGGGAAATTGTGGTGAAGGTGTGGTTTGGATTAAAATGGAATGAAAGACCTAGCGTTCCTTGGGCAAAGGGATGAAAGATGAGCTTCTGTTGCATGTTCTTTAACTCTCTCTCAGCCTGACCTTGGGCCCAGGGAGAGAGCTACATAGAACTGTTACTCTAGAAGTTAACCTCCCAGCTTATGATGGGAGTTGACAACTGTGGGGCTTTCAAACATCTTGAGGGCATGGGGCAGTTGGGTGTGTCCTCAGAATGTCTGTGTTACATGTGTACGAATAATAATAGGAACTCTTTTGTTCAGGTTTATTTTATGCTAGAGCCGCACTCGTAGGGCGCTCTCAAAAGTTGCTCTTTGCCCTGACCTCTTTGCACCATCTGACTATGCTGACCACACCTTCTCCTCAAAACTCACTCATTCCCTGTCCTCTGTGTCTGAGATACACTGATTTTCCCTTTCTCTCTCTGGCTGTGTCTTCTTATGAATATGACTTACATTTGCACAGCTCTGCAGGGTGCTACCAAGTGCATTCTCAGACACTGCTTTATGGGCGTTGCTATTATTATAATCCCTATTTTACAAATGAAGAAACTGAGGCACAGGAAGGTCAAATAACTTGACCAAGGTTACACAGCTAGTAAGTGACAGAGCCAGGATTTGAACCTGGGTAGTCTGGCCCCATAATCTGTGCTCTTAACTTCTCCACTTTCCCCCAGTCTCCTGTACATCTATAACATTAATTTTTATTGTAGGATATTTCACCACTTACAATGAGTTAATAATGAGACAAACTGTAGATAAAGCTGAATTAAAAACAGAATTTATTTAGCAATATTATACTTTATATAGATCATTTGAGAGGAATAAGTTAGGCAATTTACTCTGAAATTATTTTGTTCAACTTCACAGAATCCAATTCACAAAATCTTAAGGAAGGGAACTCTTATTGAATGCTTGTTGTACATGAGATCTTGTTTTTTTTCTTTTTTTTGCGGTACGTGGGCCTCTCACTGCTGTGGCCTCTCCCGTCGCGGAGCACAGGCTCCGTACGCCCAGGCTCAGCGGCCATGGCTCACGGGCCCAGCTGCTCCGTGGCACGCGGGATCCTCCCAGACCGGGGCACGAACCCATGTCCTCTGCATCGGCAGGTGGACTCTCAACCACTGCGCCACCAGGGAAGCCCCGCGATCTTTTTTTTAAAAATATTTTATTTATTTATTTATTTGGCTGTGCTGGGTCTTAGTTGCATCATGCGGGATCTTGAGTTGCGGCATGTGAACTCTTAGTTGCGGCACGCATGTGGGATCTAGTTCCCTGACCAGGGAGCATTGGAAGTGCAGTGTCCTATCCACTAGACCACCAGGGAAGTCCCTACATGAGATATTTTGCTGTGTTTTCTGCCATGGTATCTCATCACTGAATCCTCATAAGAACCTGCACAGTTATATAGTTTTTTTTTTTTTTTTTTTTACAGAGGAGGAAAACAGGATGGAGAGCTTAAGCCACTTTAAGGTGATATCTGTGGTGGTACTTGGGTCAGACAGACCTGAGTGCAAATGCCTGGCTTTGGTGCTTACTAGCTTTGTGATCTTGGGGAACTTACTTTAACCCACCAAAGCCTCTGTTTTCCATCTGTAATAGAGGGCTCACATTACTACTTACCTCAGAGGAATGTTGTGAGGATCAAATTAAATTGTACCTGCAGAGTGCTTGGCACATGGTGGTACTCACTGGTACTCAGAATCTGTTCCAGGCCATGGTGGGAAGTTGAAGCCATGAGTCTGGGCCTCTGAAGTTCACTTTTTTCTCATTAGGTCTGGCTCCAGGAGTAGGAGCCAATCATGCACAAGGTGAAGTTATTTTTAACATCTTTTCACAAGATGCTATTTTAATCCAAGTTGTTACTGGAGTTCATTCTAATTCCCTTCCTGCTTAGACCCCTTGTACCTGTCTAATAACTAACACAAAGTGAGGAGGGGTTTGGGGGAGAAGAGTACCCCTACACACACACGGGGGCTGTCGCAGTAAATGTGGCAGCAAGGGGATTAGAGCAGGGACAAAGGACGTACAGGGCTTACTGAGTCTCTGGGGCTGGGCTCTCTGATGGCTGTGAGGATGCTCTGTGTTTGGAACCCTTGGAACAGGGGCAAGAGCATGGGCTTTCGGGTTAGACAGACACTGGCTTGAATCTTAGCTCAGATCTTTACAGTCTGTGTGACCCTATTCGAGTTACCTAACATTTCCTAGCTTCAGTTTTATCAATTGTAAAAAGGGATGATAATAATCATGTCTCTACCTCAAAGGTTTGTTGTGAGCATTAAATATATGTAAACCACTTAGAATATTGTCTGACACGTAGTAAGCTATTATTATTATGCTCCTCCTCTCAGAAGTATTAATGGAATCTAAGTCATCTATGAAATCTAAAACTGTGCAACTGTACAAGAAGAAATAAATAACATGATTCTTAGATTAGCTTTGATTTGAGCTGGAAAGTATTCTTCACACTGGAGCAAAAATTATCCCCTTGCTGGTGACCGAACTCTTCTCTCTCTTTTTTTTTTTTTTTTTTGCATTTCACCACTATTTTTTTATTTTTATTTTTTATTTTATTTATTTTTAACCTCTTTATTGGAGTATAATTGCTTTACAATGGTGTGTTAGTTTCTGCTCTAAAACGAAGTGAATCAGTTATACATATACATATATCCCCATATCTCTTCCCTCTTGCGTCTCCCTCCCCCCCACCTTCCCTATCCCACCCCTCCAGGTGGTCACAAAGCACCGAGCTGATCTCCCTGTGCTATGCGGCTGCTTCCCACTAGCTATCTATTTTACGTTTGGTAGTGTATATATGTCCATGCCACTCTCTCACTTTGTCACAGTTTACCCTTCCCCCTCCCCATATCCTCAAGTCCATTCTCTAGTAGGTCTGTGTCTTTATTCTCATCTTACCCCTAGGTTCTTCATGACATTTTTTTTTTCTTAGATTCCATATATATGTATTAGCATACGGTATTTGTCTTTCTCTTTCTGACTTACTTCGCTCTGTATGACAGACTCTGGGTCCATCCACCTCACTACAAATAACTCAATTTCGTTTCTTTTTATGGCTGAGTAGTATTCCATTGTATGTATGTGCCACATCTTTTTTATCCATTCATCCGATGATGGACACTTAGGTTGTTTCCATCTCCTGGCTATTGTAGATAGAGCTGCAATGAACATTTTGGTACATGACTCTTTTTGAATCATGGTTTTCTCAGGGTATATGCCCAGTAGTGGGATTGCTGGGTCATATGGTAGTTCTATTTGTAGTTTCTTAAGGAACCTCCATACTGTTCTCCATAGTGGCTGTACCAATTCACATTCCCACCAGCAGTGCAAGAGTGTTCCCTTTTCTCCACACCCTCTCCAGCATTTATTGTTTCTGGATTTTTTGATGATGGCCATTCTGACTGGTGTGAGATGATATCTCATTGTAGTTTTGATTTGCATTTCTCTAATGATTAATGATGTTGAGCATTCTTTCATGTGTTTGTTGGCAATCTGTATATCTTCTTTGCAGAAATGTCTAAATAAATTTATTTATTTATTTATTTTTGGCTGCATCAGGTCTTTGTTACTGCACATGGGCTTTCTCTAGTTGCAGCGAGCAGGGGCTACTCTTCGTTGCCGTGCGCGGTCTTCTCATTGCGGTGGCTTCTCTCGTCGTGGAGCGTGGGCTCTAGGCGCGTGGGCTTCAGTAGTTGTTGCACAAGGGCTCAGTAGTTGTAGCGCATGGGCTTAGTTGCTCTGTCGCATGTGGGATCTTCCCAGACCAGGGCTCAAACCCGTGTCCCCTGCATTGGCAGGCGGATTCTCAACTACTGCGCCGCCAGAGAAGTCTCTCTTCTGTCTTTCTTAACCTGGTGGTGATATATCAGTGTTATCAGAAAAACAGAAAACTAGAATTTACTTAACAGAATTTCAACATAGAGTGTTCTTGGCTGGAAAGTAATTATTGCATGAAATAAGGAATACCTGTGCAGTGTTAATACATATCAGTTTATATTTGAGCACTCTGGGAGTAGTGCTGCTTTTTAATAGCATGTAACATCAAAGTTCTACAAACATTAGGATTTTTTTTTCTCTAGAATAGGAAAGCTTGTTTGCTTGTTTTTTCATCTGAAACATATTACACTGAGATTACTTAATTTCTTTCCTTTAAGTGTTAGACACCATCATGACCAAGAAACTTGACCTCAATAATATGCCGCTCTCTGTGTTCCCGTACTATACTTCTTTGGGCACAGCCCTGTATGGACAGGAGAAGCCTCTGATCAAGCTTCCAGCACCATTCAGAGAACCACTGGATCTTTCCTTATGGAAGTTCTTGCAGAAAAAGAATCAACTGATTGACAAGATAAATGATGAAATGAGACGTTGTCACTGTGAGCTAACATTGTGCCAACTTGGCAGTGAAGTGATCATCAGACCTGCAGCTACCTTAGTCAGTCAAGGAAGACCAAGAATCAAGACCTGGCAAAAAGATGCTTCTATAGTATTCTCTGGTATCCGGTCTAAGTATACAGTGACCTCATTTAAAGTGGATTCAACAGTATGGGACATCATAAAAGATAATTTAGAAGATAGGATTTTGATTGAGTTTGATGCACTAACGGGGATTGCAACCTTAGTGGGGAAATCAGAGGATGTACAAAACCTTGAGCCACAGATCAAGGACTTAATAGAAGGCACCATTCTAGAAATTAGAAGAGAAGAGCAAAGTCTGAAGCAAAAACTGGCCATTTCTCCAGGAAGGTATTCACTTCTGTTGCACAGCGGTGTCCAGGAGCATCTCCACACAGAGTGCCCAGAGGTGGAGATGTTTTATGATGAAGCCTCTCAACACATGTTCTTCAAAGGACTCCCTGCAGATGTGTATAAAGTAAAGTGTGAAATCCAGGAAAAGGTATACACCATGGCTCAGAGAAACATTCAGGTTCCCCCAGAGGTTTTTCAGTTTCTGCAACAGGTTGACTGTGCAGATTTCTCTAAGTCTCTCTTCATAGCACAGAACATTCTTGCAGTTTATGAGCTAGAGGGCACAACTGTTCTCTTAACTGGTGCTTTTTCTGAAGTCCTATTAGAAGCTGAGAAGCAAATGGTCAGTGCCTTAAATTATAAGTGCATTGACATTGAAGACAGGGAGGTTCTTAACAGTAAGAAATGGAAAGAGTTCACTTGCAATTTGCATAAGAAACACAATTCCTCCTCAAAGACTGTAATAATCCATGAGGTAACTTCAGAAACCACAGCCCGGGTCATCATCACAGGCTGTGTGAGAGAAGTAAATGAAATCTATGACTTGCTTTTTGACTTCCTGGAAAAACACACAAAAATAGAGAAATTGATTGAAGTAAAGCCTTCCTTAGTTATTGATTACTTAAGGGCAGAAAAGCTACTGTGGCAAAAGATAAAGAAGATGAATGTTCAGGTAATTTTTAATCCTGAGAACAAGCAAAAAGGCATTTTACTAACTGGCCCAAAGACCAAAGTCCTGGAGGGAATGAACATGGTCACGCAAGCCTGGGATTTGGTCTGCGTTAAAAGCTTCCATATTGATAAGCCAGGAGCCAGTCAGTTCTTCCGAGATAAAGCACGGTATTATAAAAGTGAGGTCAGAAGGTTATTTGGTTGTTTTATTGAACTACAGAAGGATGAAGAAAAGGAGGGAGGCGGCACTGGTGGGCAGAGGTGCTTGTTTCAGACAGATTTAGCCCCTGGAGTCTCGCTGATTGTGCAGCAAGGAGACTTGACACACTTCCCAGTCGAGGTGGTGGTGAATGCGGCCAATGAGGAACTCAAGCTCAAGGGGGGCTTGGCGGCTGCTCTTTTAAAAGCAGCTGGCCCTGAGCTCCAAGAAGACTGTGACCAGATAATGAAGACAAGAAAGGTCAGGCTCTTACCCGCCCATGCCGTCATCTCGAAAGCAGGAAAGCTCCCGTACCACCATGTGATCCACGCAGTAGGGCCCCAGTGGAAGAGCGATGAGGCCCAGAAATGTGTGTGGCAGTTAGAGATGGCTGTAAAAGAAAGTCTCCATTTGGCTGTAAAACACAAGTACCGATCCATAGCCATCCCTGCTATTAGTTCCAGAGCCTTCGGCTTTCCCCTACCCCAGTGTGTGCAGACCATTATTTTGGCGATCAAGGAATGGTTCCAGTGTAAACAGAATGGATGCAGCTTGAAAGAGATTTACCTTGTGGATATAGCTGAGAAGACTGTTGAGGCCTTTGCTGAAAGTGCAAAAATTATATTTAAAGACACCCTGCCTGATGTTGCTTCCCTGCCCAGTTTCCCAGCAGCAGTCCAGCCCAGCTTGAGAAAAGATCATGAAAAAGGAGCAAGTCTGTTGTCCCCAGAAGGCCTGAGGATCCTGTTGGTGAAAGGAGATGTGCAGAGTGCTACAGTGAGTGCCCCTGTTTGCAGAACACCCACCAGGGTGCTGGGACTCCAGTTAGCCTGTTGCTAAAGGGAGATTAGGATCAAGGGGAGAATCCCATGCCCTCCATCCCTGCCTTGAAACAGGTTTCCTTAGAAAATTGGGCTGCTTCACCAAGGCATTCACTAATTGAGATCCAGCCAATTACCTGGGGGAGCTGATAGCATATTCCGATCACTGGTTTCCAGTAAATGTGAAAATCCACAATAATACCTAACATTTACAAGGCTCTCTATACTTTTTCAGTGCTCTTACACCTGTCATATTTTGGCAGATCTAAGGTTAATTTCCTGTAAAATTCACTGATAGCAGATACAGAAAAATTAGAGCATAACATGGGGACGGAAGACAGTAATCTTATCAGTGGAACTGAACCAGAGGGTTCTGAGTCTGAGGGACCATCAGCTCCCAACACCAGTAAGAAAATGTAGGGAGGAAGGTAGAAAGTGACCTGGGGAAGGTCTGGGTATTATGTGGGGACAATTCTTATAGCTCTGCCAGGGGGTGACATGTTTTTTAAAAATACTTAGCATTTAAAGTATTTAAAAATACTTTAAAAAGGTACTTAGCAACCTTTTCAACACAGGCTCTAGCTAATCCAAACAGTCCTGGAAGGCCCCTGCTGTGCCAGGTGTTGACTTCCTGAGCTGGGCGAATGTGGGCAGTCCTGGGGCAGGGATGCTTAGGGAAGGCCATTTGCATATTTATTTGGAGAAAAGTCTATTCACATCCTTTGCTCACTTTTAAGTTGAGTTACCTTTTTATTATTGAATTTTAAGAGTTCTTTATATATTCTGGATACAAGTCCTTTAACAGGTATATGATTTGCAAATATTTTCTCCCATCCTGTGGGTCATCCTCCTGTTTTGTTCAAGTTGTTACTTGGTTTAAAACATTTTTCGTTTGGTTTAAAATATGGAAAGAGATTGTAAAAAATTAGATCTCTACTTACAGTAAGCTTAAGTCATAATTACAAGAATAATAGCTAACACTGACTATTTACTATGAGCCAGGCACTCTACTAAGTGCTTGACATGCATCTTCTCATTCAGTGCCATGAGGCAGATTCCAGGATTATTATTCTCATTTCACAGATGAAGGAATGAGATTTAGAGGGGTTAAATAATTTGCCCAAATCCCACATTTAACACATGATGGAGCTAGGGTTGGAATGTGCATTGCTCTATTTCAAAATATTAAAAATAATTTTGTTTCTCATTGAAAAGAACAAGCAAATAAACAAAAATCTCTTTTGGCCAAGGGTCAGTAATTGGAGTGAGTTCCAGTCCTCATTCACCTTGAACGCTGAGTAGTAAGACATTCCTTCCATGCCTTTCACTCCCATAGGTGTGTGCCCTCTGAAGCCAAGACCTGCTCTGCATTACTCCTCAGTGACCCACGTGGGGCAGCTTTGACAATCACCTGGTCACATTACCTCTCCCGTCTTCTCTTGGTGTCTTAGTCAAGCCTGATTAATCTGCTCACATTAACTATCCTGCTGA
>NW_006775104.1:2339857-2346076 GCF_000442215.2 Lipotes vexillifer | reverse complement strand
CCTGCTGAAAAAGCTCCCATGGCTCTTCACTGCTGCTGGGAAGTCCAGTTGGCTTGGCACTCGAGGCCTTCTGTAGTCTGTGCTCAGCGTAACATTTCTAGCCTGGCTGGCACCATTTTGGCTGCAGAAGCTCTCTATCAGGTCAAGCTAATCTACTTGCTGCTCACAGCCTGCCATGCTTCTGTCCATGCTGTTGCCCCTCCCGAATGACTTCCCCATCTCTCTCTGCCTGCTGCAACTATTCCCATTTCTCAGACACCACATCGCTCATAGTGTCTTTACTAGCCTCTGAAGGCACTTCCTCTGGACTCCTTTGGTGATCCCATACCATTTATGTATTGCTCTTTGACAGCTCTCTTTTGTCCTAGAGTGTTATTTAAATAAGTATCTAAGAACACTCTCTTTTGGGGTGGTATTTCAATCTCTGAAAACTTAATCATCTTAGTTGTCCCCCATTGTGCCAAGCCTGGGGGCTCAAATACAGTAATCCTTGATGCTTTTTCTTACAATTTGAAACAAATTGTTGGTTTTGTCTTTAAGACCGATGTGGTTGTCAACTCCATTTCGTCGGATCTTGAGCTCAATAGAGGACCCCTTTCCAAGGCCCTCTTGGAAAAAGCAGGACAAAAGCTCCAGGAGGAGCTGAAGACAGCTGGACAAGGGGTGGCTGTTGATGTCGGCACAGTTATCCAAACCAGTGGTTGCAGTCTGCACTGCCACCATGTGCTTCACGTGGTGGCTCCGGACTGGACAAATGACGGAATATCTTCACGCAAGGTGGGACCTGGTTTTAAATTCTCCAGGAAATTAAGTAGCCCTTTGGACTCTCCTTTCAGTGGAATGTAGCTTGAACCCTGGCTGTGTCTCTTCTGTAATAACAGCACATTCTCATAGCCATTTCTATGTCAGCTGTAGCTGACTTCTCCTGAGGACCAGTTAATAATAGAAATTGATTACAGTTCTCAACCATTGTTGGGACTCGGGGAAGAATTATTGAAGATAGCACTCTTTAGTGAGGAAGGAAAAGTGAGGGCATGAAGAGTGGAAGAGACTGAAGGAACAGAACAGTAGCTGTTTTGCTTCTTTCCTTCATTGCTGAGTGAGTTTGAATCTTTTTGGAGGGTCTCACACATTCTTCTTTCCTTTTCCTTGTTTACTTCTCTGTTTTCCTTTCCCCTTCTGACTGCCCTTAACCTGCCTTTTGTTGAAAGCAAAAAGGAGTAGACAGAGATCACAGAGTTGCTAAATTCTTGTTCTTTTTGTTCAAACTCCGATTTCCAGGCAAAATGTATAAGAATGTGCTTTGTGCTTTTCAGATCATGGAAAACATAATCAGAGAATGTTTGGAAATCACTGAGAGTTTGTCCTTAAACTCAATTGCATTTCCAGCAATAGGAACAGGAAATCTGGGGTTTCCTAAAAACATTTTTGCTGAATTAATCACCTCAGAAGTGTTCAAATTCAGTAGCAAGAATCAACCCAGAACTTTACAAGAGGTTTGCTTTCTGTTGCACCCAAGTGATCATGGAAATATTCAGGTACAGTCTTAATCATTACTCGTTATTCTGGCAACTAAGCCCTAACATGTTCAAGTGTCTTCTTGGTCTGATAGGTTGTTTCTTTCATGTATTTTCATGCAGCAAAGTAAAAGAGTAGTGTGGACTAGTTGCAGCATGGCAAATTTCAAGCACATTTATGGATATAGAAAACAATTTGACTTCTTATTAAGAAAAATTTGAAACATATGCAAAAGTAAACCAAATAGTATAATGAAATCCCTTGTACCCATCGTTCATCTTCATAGTTATCAACCTATGCCCAGTATGTTTCATCTCTATCTCCATTTATTTCCCTTCCTCCCATATTGTTTTTGAAGCAGATCCCATATATACCTTTTACCCATAAACAATTCAGTATTTGTTTTAGACATTAGGATTCTTTTTCAAAATTAATCTAAGTACAATACTATTTCACACCTAAAAGAAATTGGCAGTCATTCCTTTATTTCATCAATTATCATGTCAGTGTTCACATTTCCAACTGTTTCATAAGTATTTTATTTTGTTTTTATAGCTTGTTGGTTTGAATCAGAATCCAAATAAGGCCCAAATATTGCAATGGAGTTGACATATCCCTTAAACCTCTTCTAATCTATAGAATTTCCTTCCATATGAACATAGAAAATTTAATACATAATATAAAAGCACAGCTGTGGTCCTACAAATAGGAGAATGTCAGAATAAGATACAACTGAAGGCTCAGCACATCCCCATAGGAGTAAGACGGTTGGGACCAGAAATACCAGAACCATCTTTGGTCATAGAGAGTCCATCAACCAGCTCACATTTGCTGAACACCAGCTGTGAGTAAGCCTCTGGACTCAGCATTATGGGGGAACAAGAGGCATTTAATATGAGGCCATTATTCCTGCCCTGCAAGTCCTTAGAGTCCAGGAGAGTAGATGATATTGTTTGAAAAGTTCCATGATAATGCAAGAATTAAACAGACTACTAAGGCTAGCAACCCAAGTGATGTCCATAGATCATTGGACTAACTGAATTTTTAGGTCATACTTAATTCTTTTTCTGGATCTAGACACTACCTTTAAATACTTTGGAAGCAAACAAATCTAAATTCTAATCAGACAGCTAAACCACCTGGGCAAAATATGTGGTCCATTTAGTTGGCCTGCATAACTACAGTCATTTCTAGTCAATAAATGCTTTGTGAACAACCTCCCTATGACTTGCATTGTACAAAGTGATGTGGATTACAGAATGGGTATGTTGCATGTACTCTCCCTCCTATAAATCATAATTACTTTGGGAGCTAAGATTTATACACATAAAATGAACTAGAGAGTTTTTGAATGAATGGCTGAGTTCATTGTAGGGAAGTGAGTCCTGTGACATGGATCTGAACCCTCGAATCTCACTCTTTCTGTGCATCGTCAGCCTTTGTTATCTTTCCTAAAGATTCAGATTCTGCAAGTATTTTGTAAAGGGATTAGTCTATACAGACATCTTTATTGCCATTGGAAATAGTATTGATTCTCCATACATGGCTGTGACAATTTTTCTCTTAAGACTTTTAAAGACAGTTAAGCTTTGGTCACATTTTCACAAAAATCAGCAAAACTTATTGAAATATTTATAGGTGGAGACTGTAACAGAGGTTGCACACAGCAGCCTATGGTCAGCACATAGCCTTTAGATGTGCTTTATTTGGGCCGTTTTTAAAAAATTTGAATCAGTTGCTGGCATTTAAGAACCAAACGTCACATAAAACTCCAGATGTCCACTGTGACCTAAAAATTCAAAAGTTCTGGCACCTTGGACATGGATTTCTGCCCGAACAGTTCGCTGTGGCCAAATGGCAGCTCCTCTCTAGTTCTCCAGAGTCAAACCAGTCCAGCTTTACACCTGTCCACCTTTACACCTGTAGATCACGTGCCTGGTGCCTGGAGAACCCTGGCTCTGTAGTCTCTCCTGGTCCTTCTCCCATTATTGTATCAGCCTTTTAGCCAAGATGTTACTTGTTTTTTTTCCAACAAAATTTCCTGTTGCTTGTTTACAAGGAGGAAGAAAGTGATGATTTTGGGATGTCACTGACCAGGCAAAGAAATAGAATTCCAGCCTCTTGCTCCAAAAACACTACTCCCCTAGCTGTTTCTCTCCTGGTACAAATAAGAAGTTAAAAACTGAAGTGTTTGGGTCCTTGTGATTGTCTTTCTCTTAACACTGTAGTTTTAACAACAACAAAGTATTTGCTTTCACTGATTATGAAAGTAATACAAGTTCATTGTAGAAACTTTGAACAATAAAAAATGCATAAATTCTTTTAGTTGTATTTCATCTTAGTCTTTTATATATGTGGACTTTTAAACATGGTATTATATAATGTAATTTAGTATCATTCTTTTTTCATTTAATAGTATGAAATAAGCATTTCCCTATTCCATTAACTATTCTTTGAAAACATAATTTTTAATGGCTGATAAATACTCCAACATATGGACATACTAAAATTTAATTAACCATTTTCCTGTTGGATTTTTAAACTGTTTATTTTTTTCTCAATTACAAATAGTATTGTAGTTATATTTTTGTTCACATCTTTGATAGTTTTCATAGTTTGTATTTACAGAAATAGAATTTATGAATTTTTCATAACTTAAAAATCTATAATGAAAATAAATGATACTCTGAGAATTGTTCTCTCCTAAATATTTGTGCATGTAGGATCAGAAGGTCTGATGAATCAAATTCATTCATCTACAGAGAATTGTAGTGATTAAAACTGTCTTTGTGTTTCTAGGCATTCTCAAATGAATTTGCCAGAAGGGCTAATGGAAATTTCATCAGTGACAAAATTCCCAAGGCTGAAGATACACAAGGTTCAATAAAGCTTTTAAATAGAGAAATTATTTTTAGTTGCTAAATAAGTATTCAGTGTTAAGTGAAAAATGATAGGATAATTTTTATGAAAAAAACAATTTGTGATAAAGAAGATAATAAATTATACTCTATACACCTGAGCATGCAAGACACTGGCCATGTTTATGTGATCTGGGGCGAAAGAGTAGGCAGGCCAGATTATATAATCTGTACAATGGGTCTTTAAGTGGTGATGAGGCTACTATTTTCTAAGGATGATGTGATAAGTGTTTTCAGAAATAGACACATTTAAAGAGATGATACCAACCAAATGCTTCTCCTCTGTCAAAGTTACTTGTATTTGAGTTTATCCTATTTGGAGTTTGCTGAAGCTTGTTAAATCTGAATATGTATGTCTTCAGATCTGGGGATTTTTCAGTCATCTCTTCAGATACGTTTTTCTGTACTGGTCTCTCTTGCCTCTCCTTCTGGTGCTCCAACAACATGAATGGTAAGCCTTCTGATAATGTCTCTGAGGGTCTGTTCTTTTTTTTTTTTTTTTTTCCAGTCTTTTTTCTCTTTGTTCTTCAGATTGGATAATATTTATTAATCTACCTCCAAATTTACTGATTCTTTTCTCTGTCTACTATACTATTGAGCTAATGCAGTGAATTTTTTATTTCAAATATTGTATTTTTAAGTTCTAAAATGTCCATTTGATTCTTATTTTATAGTTTATATTTCTCTGCAGAGACCCCTATTTTTCCATTCATTCCAGATCATTTCCATGCATTCAAGTGTGTTTACTTCGACCTCAGAGAGCGTAGTTATAGTAGATGCTTTGAAGTCTTTGTCTGATCATTCCAACATCTGAATCATCTTGGGATTAGCATCTATATTGAGTGTCTTTATCCTTGAGAATTGGTCACATTTTCCTGGTTCTTTGTATGGCAAGCAATTTTGGATTATAGAATGGGCATTTTAAACATCGTGTTGTAAGACTTGGGTCCTGTTAAAATCCTCTGGAAAATGGTGATTGTTTTGTTTGTTTGTTTGAGCAGGTAGCCAATCAGTTAATGTCATTCTACAAGTTCTGCCTCACTTTCTGTGTGGGCAGTGGTTCCAAGGTCAATTCCATTCTCAAGGCCTTTGCTGTGCAGCTTGGGTCTGCCCCACGTGCACAGCTGTGGGGTGAGCTCAGGGTTGACTCCAGTCATACACAGAACAGGGGGTCACCACTCCAGCGTTCCCCTTACATTTCTCTGACTTACAAAAGCCCATTTTCCAGGTCCTCTGGCCAGAAGCACAAGGTTCTCTCAGAGTTGAAGCTTCCTGTTCTGTTGCCTCATTATTCTGGGTGATCAGGGGTGCCCTTGGGCAAAGCAGAGGGGGTGAGGGTTGCGGGGAGGGGACCAAATAAACAAAAACACAGGGATTTCCCATATACCACATATACACCTTTCAGACCACAAGGCCCTTTTTCCTGATTCTTCTGGACAGAAATACAGAATGTCTCTCAGAGTTTTAGCTTCCTGCGGTGCCACTGTGGAGTTCTGCAACCGGGGCACCTTGGTACAGGGCCTGGATTTAAAAAGGAAAAATATGGAAAATAATGAGGCTTCTCTGCCATACTCTTCAGCTCACAGGGACCCATATTCCCAGTCCTCTGGCCACAAAGACAGAGATTCTCTGAGAGTTTTGCTGCCTGTTCTTGTCGTGTAGTTCTGTAACTAGGGCCATGCTTGGGTCAAAGCTGGGAGAGGAAAGAGGAAAAATTTCAAAACAAAACAAAATGGGAAGCAGCACAGGCTGCTCCTTCCTTTTTTTTTTTTTTTTTTTTTTT
>NW_006775104.1:2334769-2339846 GCF_000442215.2 Lipotes vexillifer | reverse complement strand
GGTACGTGGGCCTCTCACTGTTGTGGCCTTTCCGTTGCGGAGCACAGGCTCCGGACGCGCAGGCTCAGCGGCCATGGCTCACGGACGCAGCCGCTCCTCGGCATGTGGGATCTTCCCGGACTGGGGCACGAACCCGTGTCCCCTGCATCGGCAGGCGGACTCTCAACCACTGCGCCACCAGGGAAGCCCTCCTTCAAGTTTTGACTCCTTTCCCCAGTCTGCCTGCTGTTGTGCACGTCTTAGTTCTCAGAGTGGCTTTTTGTATTTGTCCCATGTTTTTACTTGTAGTCAGTGGGAAAGAAAGGCTCAAGTGGGCTAATTCACCTCAGCCAGCAGCAGAAGGCCATGTTTGATATGTATTATATTTTATAATCCTTTTCCAGAAACAGACCATCAGGGGCTCAAGGCCAGGGCCAGGTTAAATGCCAGAGATCAAAGAGAGAGAGAGAGAGAGAGAGAGAGAGAGAGAGATGAGAGGGGCACAGGTGAGAACCATGAGACCTAAGTCATTCTTGCTGTTGTCGACTTGTTACTGAGTCGATTTGTTTTTCTTGTCAGGTTTATATGGGACTATTTCTAACCCTGATTCAGGAGTGCATGAAATGAAGATTGGGCCCATCATTTTCCAGGTAGCCTCTGGAGATATCACCAAAGAAGAGGCAGATGTGATTGTAAATTCAACATCAAAGGCATTTAATCTCAAAGCAGGTACTTGACTTACAGAATTTTGACTAGTGTAATAGTCACAGTAGAGCCTGTGAAGGAGAGTTCCTATAGCCAAACTGGTTTCTACAACTTTGGCTTATTGCTATTAATTAATAATTTAAAAATTATTTTGACATTGTTTCTCATAATTGGGAAGAGCTCTTTTATGAGTTTTTCTTCTTTGTTATCAGAAATACCCAAGTTATAGGATTCCTTTGATGATGGGGAAAGCATTTAGATAATTAGGCAATCATTCTGATCCAAATGTCCTGTAATTTTTTTTATTCATGTGTGTAAACATCTTGCTTTTCTCATGCAGGGGTCTCCAAAGCAATTTTAGAACATGCCGGGAAAAGTGTGGAAATGGAATGTACTCATCAAGGTAAGGCACAATGCTATCTTTTTGGTTCTAAGTTTTAAGCGGAAGACTGAATATGGGAAGCTGTGGAGGATGAGGAAAGTCCTGGGATTGGGGAGACGACATATTGATCTTAAAATCATACCTTTACTAAAGAATTCCAGTTGTAGAGAATTAGAAGTGAAAAGTAATCTCACAGTTAAAAAGAGAAGCGAGAAAGATTCATCAAAGGTAGTATTTCAGGAGTTTCTTATTCACATAAAATGCTTTATCTGCCAATTCAGACATTTTGTTTTCTAAACAATCAAAGAGTGGGTTCAAAGACTAAATCGACATTTCACCAAAGAAGACATGCAGATGGCCAAGAGGCACATGAAAAGATGCTCAACATCACTAATTATTAGAGAAGTGCAAATCAAAACTACAATGAGATATCACCTCACACCGGTCAGAATGGCCATCATCCCCAAATCTACAAATAATAAATGCTGGAGAGGGTGTGGAGAAAAGGGAACCCTCTTGCACTGTTGGTGGGAATGTAAATTGATACAGCCACTATGGAGAACAGTATGGAGGTTCCTTAAAAAACTAAAAATAGAACTACATACGACCCAGCAATCCCACTACTGGGCCTAGACCCTGAGGAAAACATAATTTAAAAAGAGACATGTACCACAATGTTCATTGCAGCACTATTTACAATAGCCAGGACGTGGAAGCAATCTAAATGTCCATTGATAGATGAATGGATAAAGAAGATGTGGCACATACATACAATGGAATATTACTCAGCCATAGAAAGAAATGTAATTGAGTTATTTGTAGTGAGGTGGGTGGACCTAGAGTCTGTCATACAGAGTGAAGTAAGTCAGAAAGAGAAAAAAAAATACCATATGCTAATGCATATATATGGAATCTAAAAAGAAAAAAAAAGGTACTGATGAACCTAGTTGGCAGAGCAGGAATAAAGACGCAGACATAGAGAATGGACTTGAGGACACGGGGAGGGGGTAGAGGGAAGCTGGGACGAAGTGAGAGAGTGGCATGGACATATATACACTACCAAATGTAAAATAGATAGCTAGCGGGAAGCAGCTGCATAGCACAGGGAGATCAGCTCGGTACTTTGAGACCACCTAGAGGGGTAGGATAGGGAGGGTGGAAGGGAGGTTCAAGAGGGAGGGCATGTGGTGATATATGTATGTATATGGCTGATTCACTTTGTTGTACAACAGAAACTAACACAGCACTGTGAAGCAATTATAGTCCAATAAAGATGTATTAAAAAGAGTGGGTTCAGCATCTAATTTTGCATCTTTTTGTCTTGCGTTTCCCAGCTCAAGGGGGCCACAGAGATTATATAATTACCAAAGGTGGATTATTGAAGTGCAAGAATATTATTCACGTCATTGGTGGAAATGATGTCAAGAGATCGGTTTCCCATGTTTTGCAAGAGTGTGAAAAGCGGAATTACTCATCCGTTTGCCTCCCAGCCATCGGGACAGGTTTGTAGCCTCTGGCTGTCAAGGCTAAATCCCAAGGTGACCAGTTTCCCTTGGAATTGGTGCTGATGGCTAATGTACTTATTGCTGAGTCTACATCAGGGCAGCTTCCTCAAGCCAGGGCAGCCCCCGAGGGAAGGAGCAAAGTCTCGGTAGTTTAAGTAAAAAAGAGAAAACTGAAGGAAACTGAAGAGAGTATTGGGATAGTAGACATTTGCTTTCTAATATGGAAGGGAAGGGAGAGGAAGGGAGGGGAAAGGACAGGAAGTCCATCTCTCATTGCTTTCATCAGCTCCTTTCTCTTTTCCATCCTCTACACATCCCCCATTATTTAGTCTTTGACTTCCCCTCCATCCCCTCTCCATGGAAACATCAGTGCATGGACTTCCGCCTCCCCATGGCCGACTCTCAGACAGCATGGCTGTCCGTCTTCTCTTGCCTCCTTGACAGTGGGCTGGCCGTGGGGCATTGCGACCTCTCAGTTGCCAGAATCCAGTGGGTTCTAATGGGTCAGAAACTCTCCACCTTCCTGCTTTCAGCTTGCCTGCCTCTTTGAAGTTTCTTGTTTTCCTTAAACTGCATAATGACCCATTATGTAGTTTACATACATAATGTATGTAAGGCTCATACAATGAGTCTTGTATGAGTCTTCATTTATAAGGTATGAGTCTTCATTTATAAGGATGGTGCTTTGGGCTTATCATTTGTAAGGTGATGCTCTTTGAGCTCTTTCCCCAGCAATCTGAGTCATGTGCATTCATCAGGGATTCCTGCTTGGTCTCCTTTAAGAGAGCTGCTCAGGGGAGGCAAATACTCTCAGGCTTGAAGCGGAATGGAGCTGACTGGTCTCAGAAAGAGAAGGCTCAGCACTGTATTAATCATTCCACTGCTCAGGAATCTAAGTTTGAGTGTCTCACACTGGCATTCTAGGCCCTCCAAAAGTTGAGCCTTAATAAACCTAACCATCTTTGTCACTTTCTGGGCCTTCTAATTCTCTTTCCCATACTTTGATTTCTCTTATTTTTCATTCCTCTTAATGTTCCCACATAGCATGTTATGTCTCCTTAGCTCTCTGTTTCTGAAAGTATAATTTATATTCCCTTTATGCTTTCATTCCCCTTGTAGTATCATTCAATCCTAGCAGGTTAGCCAATGTATTATCTGTCTATCATCTACGTATCATCTATCTATCTATCATCTATCATTTTCTATGGACACCCACTAATGATTCCCCAGTCTCTATCTTCATCTGCTTTTTCCTCTGAGCTCTTGTCTTGTGTTTCCATCTTAACTTTATTTGTGCCAAGAAAGCAGGCAGCCTAAGGGTGGCACAGACCTTCCCAAGGGAGTCCCTGGGTGGAGTCAAAGAAGAGATAAGGAAATGAGGCAGTTTTAGTTTTGTATAATTATTTCTGGGTTACTGCAAACCTGTTGTTTTTTCCACTGACCTGGTTGCATTGCTGGTCTGCACAAATAAATCAAGGTTAGCAAATTCTCCTTCCTCATCTTCTTTACCTGTCTCTATCACCACCTGAGCAGGCCCTTAGACTAACAGATGGGGAGCTTTCTCCCTTAGTGGTGATTATGAGTTGAATTGAGACTGTGATTGAGACAGTTGCTGGCAGTAAAGGAAGCCCTCTCCCTGTTCCTCACAGGCTTGAGGGGAGAGAATGGGTGCTCACTGGTACCTGCAAGTACCTCAAGCTCAAAGCAAACTCCAAACTCCAGTTCATTGTCTTCTCCCCCACACCTGCCCTTCCTCTTATATCCCTGAGCATGTTAAAAACATCACTTTCTATCTAGAATCCTTGACTCTACCTTCTTCATCACTCCTATGTGCATTAGTTTATTAATTAGTTGGATTAAATATTTACTGAGTGTCTGCTATGTGCCGGGCACTGAGCTGAGGCAGCGGGGATAGAAAGATGACTAAGAAAAGGGTCCAGTCCACAAGAGGCACCTGGCCTTCTGTGAGACACAGACATGTCAACAAACAACTGCTGTGCAACGGGACTTACGAAATACACGTGAAGGTTGTGGGTGGCAAAAGACGGGGAGCAAAGGGGCAAGTAGAAAGCCAGTTGGCCACTTGGTCCTGCTGACTTTACTTTCTAAATGTCTCCTCAATCCTGACAGCCAGCTCTTCATTCTGGCCTCCTCTCTTTGTTCAGCTCTTGTCTTTTGCCTAAGCCTTTATTTAAATTCTCCTGTTTAGACCTGGCTCCCTGCTCCAGTGCCTCCTCCACCTACCCTCCTACCTCCCCCGTTTATCTTTCTCAAAAACAAACCTGTTCCCCTGAACACACCAGGTTCAACATATCACACTTCTTACACGGTTCTGTCTGCTGTAGCCTTTCCCTCAGGTTTCCATACTTCACCTGTTGAACACCTGTTTATCCCCACATATCACATCCTCTGTGTCCCAAGTGCTTAGATTATTGAGAGTGAATGAATATATCTGAACATTCCCATTTAAATTCTTCCAAATAGCATGGAATAACTACAGCATTGC